>NW_015552566.1:143758-199596 GCF_001515605.1 Sinocyclocheilus anshuiensis
ACACACACACACACACTGGACTTTCTCGGTCCCCTGAGCTTTTGTGCGATGCTGACTGCGCGCATCATTTCCCCTTCAGCGATGAAGCCTCATGCTCCGTTTATACGCAACAAGTGCTTTACCCCTTTGTAAGTTTTAAAGTTATTTGTGGTTAAATAAAATTGTATATTTCTTTCACATCTAATGTAATGATACACTAACAAGGTTTATTACTAAACGTTTTTCATCATTGTGTTAAAACACCTTTGTTTCCATTCAACTTGCAACAATCACTGATTAATTAAATCATTAATGAACAATGAACTAATTTCTATTGTATTGTATCGTGTGTGTGTGTATATATATATATATATATATATAATTAGACTTATCATTCGTTAAATAATTGTTCATTTATTTTTAATTTCTTACTTATTGTGGCACATGTGCAGTTATCCTGTTGTTATAAACCTCAGTACGAAGACTGTAGATTTTATTACTCTGAACATCTAGGTAATTACTTAGTGGTGATTATATTAACTCACTATTAACAAACAGCCTAACGTATTTTTTCTCTCCAAAGAACAGTTGTAAAATACAAAGGCATTTTAGTCATGTGATCACCTCCAAATGTGTCGTGGAGTGTGAATAAATAAACACGTTTTCTATATTATATTTGCATGCACGATTTGCAAGTTTCCGACTTTATAATTAATGACCTTAAATATACTTTATATGCATTTTATAGGCTACTAAATAATGTTTTCCACTGAATGCTTCAAATAGAAAAGTTCAACTTGTCATTGTAATAGGATACGAAATAAGGGATGATGGGGGGGGGGGGGGGGTTAAACGAACAATTGTAAAATACTAATCATTTTATCACCTCCAAAATGTAGGCTATTGTGCAGTGTGAATAAATAAACATATTTTCTATATTATATACGATTTGCATGTACCCAATGTGTGTTTCCGACTTTATAATTAATGTCTTTAAATATACTTTATTATACACTTTATACTAAATAATGTTTTTCCACAGACTCAAATAGTAAAGATTAGGCTACTTGTCATTGTAATAGGATAAGAAATAAGGGATGAGGGGGGGAACTCTGCGTAGTAACATCAATAATATAAAACAACCACCCTTTCACAATCAATCCAGCGCTATTCAGTGAGAATGACTTCAAGATAAAGGAAGATTGTTCTCACTGTATCTGTTAGCGATGACAAACAGACGGCCATCGTTTCGATCAGGACGCTGATGAGATGCGCGTCCAGGTGTGGGGATCCTGGAGATAAGTTGATCTAATCGAGGCTATTCAGCAGCTAATTGAAAAATAGTGTATGTCACACATTAATGTCAACACTGATCCCTTTAATTCTCCAGGAATTTACTGTCTCTCAAACAGTTGTGGAGATGAGTGCTTTACACGCCTCGTCTGATCGACAAGTAACATAGGCTATTACAACACGAAGCGATTACAAAATTATACTGTTTACGGTTTACTGGAAGGCAACAGACAACCTCTAATCAACCAGCCCCTGTAAACACGTTGTTTTTTTCCGTGTATGTAAATATGTATGGCCTATAGGCCTATGTAGAATACAGCAAATCAATTATGTGGAGAACAATAGCTCACTCGAACCGCGCGAATAATTTGTATCATATTTTATTTTTTTTAATTTTCACAAAAGCATTTGTAAAGTGAATTTCTTCAACATGTATTTCAGACAAAGAGTGTCTTTAAAATATAATGAGTGGGATTGTGCAATGTAAATAACATGTCGGGATAGGCAGGCTATAGCCTTTTCAAAAACAAAAGGGTAACAGGGTTGACAATTTAATTTAATATTACAAGCCTTGTGTTTAAGTTTATGACACTACAAGGTGTTTAAGATAAGCTCTGTTTATTGAATAAAAGATATTTGTATAAATATCAGGTTTGTACAAAAGACTAAGATTGTTCTCTACTGAAACACCTAACAAAATATAGTGAGAGACACTTGCTACTTGAATGATGTATATAACGTTTTTTATTTTTTTATTTTAACAAGGTTGATATCTTTTTTTATTTTGAATAAAAACGTCCACTAAACTCTAAAAACATGCATAATGCAAATAAAATCAGCAAAGCTACTACAAAGTACAAGCTTTTATTTGCACATCTTCATGCAGATTACTGGATTTGCAAGTTACTGGATTTTTTGATAAGGTGTTAAGAAAAAATACCTACAAGAAACAGTAAAATACTCTAATATACTTTATTCTAAGGTGGTTGAGGTTCTTGTTCTCTAATTTTTCCCCCTTTAAAGACATCTTATGTTTTCTGTTTATGGTTCAAGAGGAGCAGCCATTAGTTCAGTTAGTAGGCAAGGGATGCATGACCTCCGAAGGGGGGAGAGACCAGCAGCCGTGCCAGAAAACAGCCCGTTACTGAATGGAGTCCGTTCCCATTGGGATACATGGAGTGTGGAGGATTCGAGGAGTGTTTTGGAACAAACAGCCACAAAATCTTACATGGATTGCCAACAAGCCTTGACAGATTGACTCGTGGTAGATTGTGTATCAGTGCCACAGCGACTAAACGGCAGACTGTTTATAGACTAATGCTTCTTTACCTAAATGTACAAATTTGCACAGCAGCCTTCTGACCCTGCAGAGAGGTGGAAACCTCTGACACTCCTCACTGAAATGCTTGCTATCTTCTGTTGGTATTTATAGGCTGTCGCTCCGGTGATAAGGTGGCACTGGTGGTCTGGAGGGAGACAGAGAGGAACGAGGGCTGACCTTCCCAGACGGAGAGTGTGAGCTCTGCCACTCTTCTCCACACCGACTGCTTCACGTCGCCTTTGAGACACTGTGGGAAGCATTACTGTATAAGGGTGATTGTGTGCGTGTGTGTTTTTTTGATGAGAAGATGCCTGAAAATGCTGGCGAGGATGGAAAAGTGAAAAACCCTTTTGCTTTGCATAAAAAAATATCTCTGCTTGTTTGACTCAGTACAATAAAGATCACTATGATGACAAAAGAGTGTCTTTTTTGATACTATCTGTCTACTGCATCAGGTCAAGTTGCATAAGAATTATTTTTTATTAAAAAAAAAAGACAGTTACCGGTTGTTATATATTGTTGCCAATTTGATAGCAAAGTTAAATATAATTACTCAGTGATGTTTAAACTATTAATTTCACACGTTCAATATTTTAAGAGAACAGAGAGTTGATAAATTCCTGGTGAAGTTGTGCTGGAAAACTCCGCTGCTCACTATAATCGCAAATAAACCTTTCATTATAATATCATAACACAAAGCTTACACACATGCAATTAAAGCAACGATGGAAGAAATCTCAGCCTGTGTCCTGAAGCTTGTGGAAGATTCATGATGATAAAAAACAGTTCCCTAAACAAAGGCAGTGATTGAGATTTGTAGCCTCAGGCCCAGATTTTTACCTCGTCATTCAAATGCATTTATTTATTTTTTTGTATAACAAATATATTCAGGAGAGAGCAAGGTAAGTTAAAAGGGAAAACAACAAACTAAGGAAGTCAGAATGCATATGCAGTATTAAGCAAACACAAATGTATAGAAGACTTGTTAAATTCACTTGCATAAATTCCTATTTCAAGATCACATTGCGTAAGTATTATTACAAAAAATATAGTCCATACAAAGCATGTGCACTGCATTCAGACATAAAGTCATGCCAACTTGAATGGCGTTATAAATTACGGTGAACAAACTCTTCATGTTTCCTCTCCAGCTACTGAGGCTTTCAACATGCACAGAGCTGCCAGCCAACAGCGGGCTCTTTAAACATTTTGACAAGCTGATGATTAGGACCATGTATTCACATTTCTTGTTTAATTGGTATTTATCAATAACTGTGTGTTGTGTGTGTGTGTGTGTGTAAAACGTTACATCCAGTCAAGCAAAGCTAAAAGACATTCTTCAAACAAAGCCATTTAAAATAGTTAAATAAACAAGCTAATACAGAATGATATATTGATGACGATAATGATAATGATGGAACTACTTTTTTAACATTTGGGTAGTGTCAAAATCAATCGCCTGAGCTGAATGAAGTTTGCTGTGGATCGTTGAGAGCGCCACTGCTAAATATCAGCCTATAAAACAAGGAAAAAAAGCGAATCAAACAAGGAAACATTAGAACACAAAACTCCCTTTTTGAAAGAATCAATACATGTCATTTACGCATAAATTGAAAGGAATTTAAATCATTTGAATCCACTGATTTTATAAAGCAAATAAAATTGAATCCAAGAAACTGACTCTTGGTAAAAACAATCAAATTATTTTTTTTTTAAATCAAATATACAGAAAAATGTGCAGAATCATAAACACTATAATGTAACAAGATTCAATTGTAAACATGACCATGTTTGATTACCTATAAAAGTCAAATCAATTCAAATGTGAACTACAGTACATGTCTACTAAAATATATCAAACACTGTCTACTGATGTGTGAATGGAAACCAGCATAGCGCTTTGTGAGCTCAAACCTAAACTCAACTACCGAGAACTAATCAGGACACGTATTTGATGAGCACACACTCTCTCTCACTCACACACACACATGCACGCATTCAATAAAGATGCGCACTGGAAGTTCGATTGATAATGATATTGGTAATATGACACATCTTTGAGAAAAGTGGCAACTCCAACGGATCCCTTCTACAGTTCATCCGACCCGTCAAGGTTAATATCCATGCACTCTCTTTCTCTCTCTCAGGTGGAGGCAATGTTAACATTAAGCTACAAGGGAAGTGAATGACAAAGGATGGTAACGCAGGGCCTGATTGAACAGGGTTTTCCTGCATGCCAGGTTTGATTAAAGGAAAAAGAACAGAGAAAAGATATAGCGGAGCAGAATGGAGTTGTGTTGATGTGTTGTGGTTGTACTGTCAAGATTGTCCAAAGGCGACAGAGAAGTTTTCCTTGGGGCAGGACGGCTGGTTTTAGGGGAAGGCGGTGGGGTAGAGGCTGAGGGGCTGGCTCTCATTGGTGGGGAGAGGGGACCGGTAGCCCTCGAAGTTTCGGGGAATGCTGCCACTGGTGGAGCCAGAACTATTGCTGAGCGTCTCGATGCTTCCCTCCCTCTGGAGCTCTGCTGCATTCAAAACACACACACACACACACACACACACACACACACACACAGAGAGAGAGAGAGAGAGAGAGAAAGAAAGATGAAGCAAATACCAACATTAAACAAGACCCACTCTTAGGCAGGATCACCGCAGTGCTTGAAGTCATTAAAGATTTTAAATGATTCACTGTACTGCTGTAAAAAGTGTGTTAATCTCAAGATCTCACTAGTTACCTGAAGGTGTTGAATTATTTTAAATATAAATTAAATGTTTGCAATTTAAGATGATTCATAATCATCTGAACTTCTAAACAATGTTTCAGCTTTTAGAATAATGGGAAAATTGGGGAAAAAAACATATATTGTCTTTGTCTGAAGTAGTAACCATTAACAGATCACTCAGGTTCCTGAGTATTTTTCATTAGGATAATTATTGGATGGAATATTGACAAAAACTGTCATTATGACTTGAAAAAGACTTGCATATTACAAATATACCACAAAAATGTTTCTATGTTGTTACAAATATCTTTAATATGAGTTGATGTTTAGTTACCTGTGCAGCCTGAAAATTTCCTGTGGAAATGACAACCTCCCTAAAAATTACTGTATAATTCACACACTGCTCAAAACAATCTGCTTGAAAATGCAGAGATACAATGCTATCAGTTTTGGGAAAAATAAAACCATGTTTTATACTTATGCTCTTTATTAGATGACTAAAGTGAAGGATCCAGTGGGGTAAAAAGTGCTTTTTTTCTTTTCTTTTCCAAGTACATAATAAAATATTTGTGGACATAATGGCCAAAGATTGTGTTTTGGCACCTTGTGGAGAGTTATTCTCAGCATGATTTGTATTGTATATGTTGTGGATGTTACATGTTGTTAAACTTTGTCCATCGCATACACAGTCCCGGACAGCAGGGACTCATAACCGCTGAGATATATGCAGTGTTTTAAACATACATCAGATGCAGAATGGTGGTGTCCATAATTTTTCAGTTATTATCTGGTGTGTATACAGAAGATCTCAAACACGCACACTGCACGGTGCTAAAGCGATAGCAGGGACTGGGTGGCCACATTCCCCCTGATGATTTGCACTGGTGGGGGAGGAGAGGAGGCACATACCCCTGTGACAGGTGCTCGTAAATCCTGTTCTACTGGCTCAAAGAGAAAGAAGCGTGCCAGGGAAGAGACGGTGACTCTGCTTTTCCTCGTGTGCCCAGCAGATAGCACAGGCACACAGTGTGGCAGAGCCAAAAGCCGCTCGCACATGGGCATGCGCAAATAAACAGCGCTTAAATGATGCCGTGCGGTGCTGGAGTAATCAGAGGTAGGGCCCACACCTGGACCGGGGAAATGTGCTGCTGTGGAGCGCAGGTGGCGTGTGTTTGTTTGTGAATCTGCATGTGAGGGAGAGAGCCAGCAATGATACGCTTCAGCTGGAAACTGTGCTCTCAGCCTTAAGCGCAGAGTAAATAATGATGTCACAGAATAGGGGCAGACAGTGTGATCAGAATCTTATTTCTTTTACATCACAGTTCTCTATCTATCTATCTATCTATCTATCTACAGTATCTCACAGAAGTGAGTACACCCCTCACACTTTTGTAAATATTTTATTATATCTTTTCATGTGACAACACTGAAGAAATGACACTTTGCTACAATGTAAAGTAGGGAGTGTACAGCTTGTATAACAGTGTAAATTTACTGTCCCCTCAAAATAACTCAACACACAGCCATTAATGTCTAAACCGCTGGCCACAAAAGTGAGTACACCCCTAAGTGAAAATGTCCAAATTGGGCCCAAAGTGTCAATATTTTGTGTGGCCACCATTATAGGTTGAAGGGGTGGGGGGGTCAGCCTGTCAGTGCTCAGACCATAGTCTGCTCGTCCCAGAAGGAAGCCTACAGTTAAGCATGGTGATGGGAGTGTCATGGTCTGGGGCTGCATGAGTGCTACAGTTCATTGAGGGAACCATGAATGCCAACATGTATTGTGACATACTGAAGCAGAGCATGATCCCCTCCCTTCGGAGACTGGGCCGCAGGGCAGTATTGAGATACTGTATCTATCTATCTATCCATCCATCCATCCATCCATCCATCTAAAAAAATCTATAAATATAGATAATTAGTAAATTGGTAAAATCTAGTAAATTAAATTATATTATTAAAATACTTAATTTACTGGATTTTACTGTAAATAAAATACTTCACAAATGAATAGCACTTCATATAATTAATTATATTATTAAAGTAAGTACTAATACATTTGTGAAGTATTTTTTTTACAGTAAAATCCAATTAATTAAAATATTTAATTATAGAATTATATGAACTACTATTTATTTGTAAAATATTTAATATATATTAAAATCCAATAAGGTAAACACTTAAATAATATACTTATTATACATAATTGTAATTATTATATAATACTATTAATTTGTATTGTATTTACAGTTAAATGTAATCAATTCATTTAATTCTATAATTTTATGAATTACCAGTCATTTGTAAAGTATTTAATTCATAGTAAAATCCACTATTAATGAATGGTAGCTTTTCTAATTATAGCTAATTATTTTCTTTCTTATTTAGAATTTATTTGGCTTTTATTTGATGGATGCAAACCAAAGTATAAGAATATTTATCTTATTAAGTCTATACAAAATTATAGATTATAAACTATAGTTATTAAATATAAGCAGTAATAAAAAAACAGCGGCTTCTTACATGCATACATTACTATTTAAGCTTGTTTCAAAAACAGAATCAAAAATAAAAAAATTTTTTTAAAGTAATTGTGACTTTTTCCCCCAGAACTCAAGACTTTTTTCCTTGTAATTCTGAATTTATACCTCACAAATTCTGACTTTTTTCTTGCAATTCTAAGAACTGTCAGAAAAGCAAGATATAAACACAATTCTGAGAAGATAAGAATTTTTATCTAGATATTTTATAAGATATTTAGAATTTAAATTTTTATCACAATCAGAATTGTGACATATAAATAAGTCACAATTAGCTTTTTAACTTTTTTATTCCATTGTGAAAAAACTGAACTGCAAGACATAAGCTCAGAATTCAGAGAAAAGACTCAGAATTCCTAGATGTAAGCTTAATTCTGAGAAAAAAAAAATTGAATTGCAAGAAAAAAAGCCTGCATTGTGACATAAAAAGTAAGAATTATCTTTTTTTTTAATTTATTTTTATTTCATGGTGGAAACAGGCTTGCATACATTACAAATATGATTAAATGAGTGGCAAGTTGTAAAATACACATCTAATGAATTATATTTACCAACAGCCATCTCTTTTAAATGAAACGTACAAGCTACATGAAATCTCCCCCTAAAACTATACGCACATTACACACACTGTGAAATCCTTTCTGTTTCTATTCCCTCTTCTGCATCACTGCAGGCACGTCTGATTGTTGTGGGGCCCCTGCGGCAGGCTCCAGCAGAACATTATCAAACAGGCTGGTTTTCGGCAGTAAACACCAGTCCAGCATGGCACAGACATTTCTAGATCCTAGAACACTGTTTGCTGTGGGTAACCAGCACATGCTTACACATTAGACTCACTCAGTGAAGAACATGACTGAGTGAAAGAGAAGAGAGCGGGCACCGAGGGGAGTCAACTGATCATCAGAAGCATATAAAGAGCCCTTCATCAGACTGCTGTGCCAGTGTAAATGCCAATGAGAGAGTGGACCCAATTTGTGCCCTCATTATGGGGGAAAGAGGGGGCAAACGGGACCGAGGGCGTAACTTACTCTGATATACACTCTTTAAGAGTTCAGTTTCTTGTTTGCGCTTTAATCGTAGCATGGATGCAGCTGGAGCTGATTGGCACACTCGTCATTCTTCTCTCCAGGTCATGTGTCTCTGCCTGACAAGATGGGCTTTTAATAAACCTTGGCTGTCTATGCAGTAGAAACACACTCAAAAAAGTTTGAAATCCATGCTATGTGACTAGAGAAAACAGAAAAAAGGGCTGTGGCAACACCCGTAATGCAATTTTAAATTTGGCCACTATCTGTAGTTTTCACGTGATCTCTGGAGATGTCAAAAGTCCACTGAATAATGCATAGTGAGGTGTTTGGCATAATCCAGCAGGACTTTTACTGATAAATGAACAAAGATATATGGATGCGCGGAGAAAGAGTACCCATTGTTAATTTACACAGAGTACACACATTGTAATTGATTGAGAAATCCACATTAAATGAATTTTGTGTCACAGAAAATGTATCCAGGTTAAAAATATGTATCAAACAAACATATCAAACATATTGTTTCAAGCTGACATGCTAATGTATAAAACAATGTAAACTATTTGGCTAAAGAAAAAAATTGTGAGATACGCTGTGTTTAATAATAATAATAATAATAATAATAAAAATAATCTGAATTACTACTACTACTACTACTACTACTATCAATAATAATTCTGATCTCCAATCAAGATACTGGATATGTTTGTACTCCCACTCCCACATTTCTAGGATTCATCACTGAGCACAAGCGGAAACATTTGGCTGAAGAACAAAGAAAAAAATATTCTGTGAGGTACACTGTGTTTAATAATAATAATAATAATAACAATCTGAATTACTACTGCTAATACTAATTCTGATCTCCAATCAAGATACTGGATATGTTTATACTATGTTTGTACTCCCTCATTTCTAGGATTCCTCATTTAACACAAGCAGAAACAGACCTAATTGCACCCTCAACAAAAATACTACACGTTCTGGTGCACACACAATCTCACACACACACACGCACGCACGCACGCACGCACGCATGCACACACACACAGTTGATAGTCATTTCACAGCCCCTCTGAGATCATCACTCAAATGAAAAGCTGGCATTAAGCGAATCATCCTCTTGAAAAGTGGGCATTAGCAACACTCCATGCTGAGGGGCATAGTGAGTGTGTATGGGTCATATTATTGTGACAGGGCCTCATTCTGTATCCAGTTTACGCATTCTGTCTGAGCTATAAATAGTGTGTGTGTGTGTGTGTGTGTGAGAGAGAGAGAGAGAGAGAGAGAGAGAGAGAGAGAGAGAGACCCCTTTCCAGATTAGAAGCAAAGTAGCTGCCAAACCGACAAGAGCCTATCAGAAAGGATGGAAGGCATAAGCCCTGCCCACATGTAAAAGTCCATATTTCATGGTCATTACAGAATGAGCTTTTATGAGCAGTGCAGGTAAAGGTGGCCGGCCTCCATTATGCTTTCAATTACATATAATGAAAACCTACTGTAACCTCTGCTGCCCTGGCACATACCATCCTCCAGCAAGGGCACATTTCTCATTTACTCATTAGAAACAGAGCCGCACTATTGGTGGAGGCCATGGTGATGCGTGTGAGGGACCAGACATCATCTCACTGCATACAGACGGCCTGGAGGGTACAAACATAAGACAGACCAAACGGAGTCTATTACTTCATGATAATTTCACAAAAAGCGCTTTTCATTACTATCGACCACCCTAGCAACCAGCAAGCAAGCAAGAAATCTAGTGAGTGAGTGCTAAAAAGTAGGACTGCTGCAGACGGTAATGTGAGTTATGAATGATAAAACTTACAGTGCTAAAAAAGTAATCACACTTACGACGATAACCACACACAAACTCTCAGATCTCACATTGCTGTCGTGTTTCTAACTAGAGCACAGTGAGTTGAGTGCGTGTTGAAATGAAAGCATATTCATGTTCCTGCATGTAACGTCCAAACTCAACGAGGGTCTAGTGTAGCATTACCACAGAGGTGTGAATGACTCTCCACACATATACTTATGGGCTTAAATGATTCATATTCTTCTATACTTTTTCCTTCCTTTACTTTCACTGAAATAACACCAAGGTGATGAATGAGTCGGAAGAGCCAGAGAGAATGTTTCTAGGAAATATGAGAGGAAATATTGTCCTCTGACATAAGATGCTAATGTCTGCCGTATCTGATATATCAGCTGCTTGTGCTGTTCTACAAAAGCAGAATATGAACTAGATTTTTACATTTGCTGGAGAAAATGTGAAACGAGAAAACAGTCTTTGCTCGGGCAAAACTCATTGGCACAATGCTAGAGTGTTCTGGGTGGTTGGCAGGGCATTGCTATACAGTTGCTAAAGTGTTTGGACTGTTTTTAGTGCTTTGCAATGTGATTGTTAGGGTGACAATTTAAATCATTAAATACAGATCTACTGAAAGCTCTTGGGGTTGTTAATCAATAATATATACTTCTATTAAAACCATCAGTCTGTATTATTTGAACTTTTTCCAAATCACGTCGACAACTTAATTATCTGTATGGAGTTATTAATGGAGTTTCTTATGCTCATCAAGGCTGTATTTATTTGTTAAATAATATAGAAAAAAACTAATATTGTGAAATATTATTGCAATTTCTAATATTGGTTTCCTATTTTAATATACTTCAAAATAGAATTTATTTCTGTAATGCAGTGCTTAATTTTTATCAGCCATTACTCCAGTCTTCAGTGTCACATGGTCCTTCAGAAATCATTCTAATATGCTGATTTATTATCAGTGTTGAAACTTCTGTGCTGCTTAATATTTTTTGGAACCTGTGATACTTTTTTCTTTGATTCTTTAATGAATAAAAGTTTTAAAAAATTCTAGAAAAAGTGATACTTTCTTTTTCTTTTCTTTAAAGAACAAAGTTCAAAAGAACAGCAATTGTTTGAAATAGAAATCTTTTGTAACATTATAAATGTGTTCACTTTTAATCAAATGAATGCATCTTTGCTGAACTGAAAACATCAAGTTCTCATTCCTAATTCTAATTAAAGATGCCAAGTACGTTGTACCTTTTTAAAACATTTTGCTTTAAAATCCAGTTTGTAATGTTTTGACTCACCTTTGTGACAAACCTTGTAACTCTTACATTATGAATCTTCCAGAGTGGGCAGGCATGGTTACACTTTATAGCGATTCTTGTCTTAGCAACACCACTAATGACTCTCAAATGATTTCGTTTATAATTCAATTGGTTTATTTAAAGTGTTTCTGAATAGTATACAGTGATAGCAAACTTTCCAAATGTGCTAAATGGACTAAACGTGGCCAAATCCATTAAGATAACAAACATGACTGATTTCGTATTTATCGCACTAGACCACAGCCTCTAAATAAAAACCCAAGTCAAACAAAATCACTCAGATTCTGCCAGCATTAAGAAGGTCTATACTGCTAGCAGAGTAATTGGTTAAATAGTTGCTCAAGGCGCAGGTCTCAAATTTAAGCCAGTGGGATGGAAGGCTCATGCCATTTACAATTACAAACCACTCAGGCTGGTGGCTTAATTTGAGTTTTGATTCAATTAGTTGATTTAATTGCTGTCCATATTGCTTTATGTCTCTTTGATTGATGGGCACGGTCAATGTGACGGCCAACGGAGCCGTACGCCATGCCAAGCATCCTAAGATGTACACACACAAGTCTTGCTGATGGAGTGAGGTTCATTAAAGCCCTGTAGCCCAAGGAGGAATCCTGCACTCAGCTGGTCTTTCACTGAAAAGCACCATTGCTCACTCACTCACTCACTCACCCTGAAGCTTAAGCTCGCACGTGCTTGCCAACACCAAACCGGACTTTCATCTACAAGCCACAAACACATTAGAAAATAAACAGCAATGTTTTCTGCTTTGCATAATTGCCATTTTGCTTTGCATTAGTCAGATCATCACTAAGCAATTAAATAATAGCACTAAATGATGTTGTCCTCTTTGAGCGCACGATCACCTGAAAGTGTCGGAACGCCTCTAGAGGAAGAAAGAGAGAGAATGTTTATTCACAGCTCCAAGGGAGGTGTGCGTGAGTGCTTTTCTAAGTGTGAGGCCATTAGAGAACCGTGTTTGTGTGAAAGAGAGGCAGCGGCGCAGGCAGCGACAGTCACACTCTCTCTTCCTCACTCGCTTCACATCCTCTCTCCTCTTTTCACTTTCCTGGAAAGTGCTGCAGTCAGGCCAGTGATCTCATATCGGTGCTGACCGTTAGCGCTGTAACGCCTTTCAGCTGCGCCTTCAAGAAACCCTCCATTATGTCCTCTATCACTAATTCATGCAACCTCTTCTACTGATATATATACAGCACGCACATGTGTAGATGTGAAAGGAGAGGGAGGAAGAGTTTGGAGAAGTAGGAAAGAGCCAGGTAAGTGTGGTATTTAATAATGAACTCCTCTTTATACTCTGGAGAGGCTAAACACAGTAAATGCCCTATGAGTCCGGATCGGTTGTGGAATCACGGCTCTGACACGTAGCATGTCTCACCGACACCTGCCTCTTGCTTCCATTTGCAGCGTTCTCAAATGCCTGGCGCTTTCGTCATGTTTCACCAACACCATGTCTAGACATCCTGGAACATCTTTTAAAAGTGCTCCTTCCACCCCCTCAGCTGTCTCACTTTCTTGCTCCCTTCTTTCATTCCGAGCCGCTATTTTCTGACTGTCGCTCCCTTGAGCGAGCTGTTAAGTGCAGTCTCAAAAAATCCCACAAAAAGCCCATTTACTGCAAGCTTCGGTTTCTACCCTCAATCCCAGCTTCCGTCCTTTTCTTTACTGTTTTAATAACTAGTTTGTAGGCTAGAAGAAGAACGAGGAAAAAAAGCAGGGGATAAATGCTAAAATGATATCCAGGCCAATGTGTCACTGATGGAGAGAGCCTCTGAATGCAGGAATTCTTCTTCATCGTGTCACCCTGTCGCTGCACATTACTCTCAAACCTTGGCTGGACTGAGACTGATCCTGGGATGAATGGGTGAGTGCTGAGGGGAGGAAATAATAATTGTGTTCCTGTTTTCACACTTCATTCCCCTCCTGGCCATCTCACTACACATCTATCCATGCACTAATACCACCTCACTTTCTACTGTCATTATCCAACACATGCTCTCACAGTATGAAGAACCACAGAGATTTGTTTTTGTGTTCCTGGTCTCAGACAATGTAAGTAATGATGTCAGCTACAGTTGAGCTCAACATCAGGGTCAATGGCACAGTAAACTCACTAGCCGCGTTTCCACTGTCAGGCCAAAAGCGGGCGTGCTAGTGCATGCCAGGGCCAGTCGCGTTTCCACTGTCACTTCCGGGGCTTGATCGTGCCTCGTTGGTGCTTCCTCGGGGCCAACGGCCCGGGTTTTTTGGCCTGACGAAAACCTTGGGCCAAAGCGGGCCAGCTGGGGCTAGAGGAGTAGTTATGAACAAAGGTGGAGTTTCTCCACGTCTGGAGAGCGTTAGCGCTGCGGATCATTTCATAAAGTTAACAGATAACACAAGCATTAAAGACTTTTAAAATAATTTTAGTTCAAAACTCACTTTCAGACAGCAGCGAGTGTTTGAAATAACTTGATCCGATGTGGATTATGATCACCATACAAGGCAGAAATATTTATAAGCGATGCAAAAGACTATGCACGCTAGCCATTAACGTTACCATAGTAAACATGGTAAATACGACCGCTTGAAGAAATCAGACGTCAGCTTCTTATTCTCTATCAAAATCGTGTATGTATTTAGTTACATATTTTATCTGTTATGTCTCGTCTCGAGAGTTTAGCTCCGCGTATGTCATAAAAATATAATAATGGTTTTTGTTCGGGAGCTTTTATAAAAATATAGAAATGATCATTCTTTCTAAATGTGATGTATATAGGGAGGCTATGTTCATACCGCTTTATTTCTGTGTGACTAATTTTCAATCTTGATAAATTAATTAATTATGATCAATGTATCACTTATTATTGTAAAACATTGATGCTTTTGGATTTAAATCTTTAACAAAGCATGCAAACAAATGGCCGCTTTTATCATGTTCGTTTTGTGATCGCGCTAGTTCCAGTGACTTAATTTTGATTCGTTTTCTGATAACTTCTCTTTGTTGGTGAAACGATGGGGATGCGTGACGTTGTTCCTGAGAGGCGTGTAAAGGGCGGGTTTTAGTGAGGCGCAGCGGAGCTTCTGGCCCGACGGTGGAAACGCAGCGTGATTTTGGCCTCGGTGCTACAGGTCCGAGGCTATTAGCCCCGCCCGGCCCGTTTAAAGCACTGGCTCTAACTGGCCCGACAGTGGAAAAGCGGCAATTGAGAGCTGCAGGCCCTATCCTCAGCAACAGCTCCACATAGGTCAGATCAACACAGCATGCAGAAATGGACCTAATATCTCTATGATCACGCCTGTCTTGTTGCCCACAAATACAGTGTCACTGTGTGCTGGAGGAGATGCAGTCTACAGAGGGGCAGTTTCAAGAAAAGGAATATTGAAATGACATATGGATGTATTTACACTTACCAAACTCACATGTACCAGGCATTATAGAGCAGCTAAACACTACAGACTTGCAGCACAACTTCATGGTCCAGCACACTTCCACTGAGGAACTTGGGTTTGGCAGGAGATTGAGCAGACCCAGATTAGAGCTGGGTTTGTTTATGCAATCCATCGTCCGTGCGCTGCGTATAGGTGGTGGATGATTGATTAGCACAAGCTAAGTCCTTTGCATGGCGAGTGACTGGGCTGCTGTGCTTCCAGCTGTGTCTTGTTGCTTTAGTGATGACTATCGCACCACATTAAAATGAGCCATGACATTAAGACACGGAACGCTCTTTCTGATAATAGCTTGCGATTTGGCGAAAGAATACTTGTGAGTTAGTCCAATTCAAACAGGGAATATTACTGTCATTAACCAGGTAAGCAAACAATAGAGGGTTTTTAGTACACCCAGAACAGGATCTACCCTATTGTGCGCTGGGATAATCTGCTATGCCAGTAATTAACTGATGCACATTACCATACAACTTAAGGCCTGTTTGATACATTTTCATTCCTAATTCTCAATCAAACCTCAATTTTTTGTTAGCATACATGAAATAAATAGTAGATGGTGAGGCTCAGTCTGAGTAAGCATTACCACAGAAATTTACTGTAAATCTACTCTAAATTCAAACTATCAGCCATGTCAGTCAGCAGCAAGACGTTCAAATTTATGTACTTATTTGGGAAGGAAAATCAGCTGATTTCTAGAGAATAAATTAAAACATAGTTAAAAGTTTAAGATGAGAATATAACACGGTTATTTATAGCTGAAAACATCATGAAATTTGCCAAAATATTAAATAAACAAACACACAAGCACTCAGGGACTTTTCAGAATGTCGTCTTTCTAATTCTATGGAAACCTGAGGAACTTTCTGTGGAGTTCTGCACACAGATTCCGTGAGAGCCAACTATAACCAATTCCTGGTCAGACAATTAACTCAATCATAAAAAGAAACAGTTCAAACAGGACCTGACAATTTTATAAACTAAAACGGTTATTTATAGCTGAAAACATCATCAAATTTGCCAAAATATTAAATAAACAAACACACAAGCACTCAGGGACTTTTCAGAATGTCATCTTTCTAATTCTATGGAAACCTGAGGAACTTTCTGTGGAGTTCTGCACACAGATTCCGTGAGAGCCAACTATAACCAATTCCTGGTCAGACAATTAACTCAATCATAAAAAGAAACAGTTCAAACAGGACCTGACAATTTTATAAACTAAAACTGACAACTAGTGCGCAAAGGCTAAAATATCGAGTGATGAATGTTTTGATGGCTTTGGAGAGGTTGGAAAACAAACATCCTGCTTCTTTCATGAGTGCTAACAGCCAATCGAGAGGAAGCCAGATTTTTGGCGCCCTGGAGTGTCTAGCCAATGGAGAAGTATGTACAGACGAGTGTTACTGGCGGATGTAAGTGCATTGTTCCTAGTTTCGTGACAAAAGCTTTAATCATCGTAAGTTCAGCCGGTCACAGTTCAGTCAGCTCAGTGGTGGTCACAGCATGCAAGTGTCCATTTATGTCTGGAAAACTATGCTCATGTACATGTGTTCTTTCTTTTACCAGCTGCCATGCATGACTGTTTAAGGGCCAGCCATGTGAATGTTTCAGTGTTGGGAAGCTACTTCAAAACTGTAGTTTAACAAGCAACTAGATATTCATAAATGAAAGTAGTTCAACTACGGTCAAGCTGAATAAGCAGTTAGCAACACTATAAATTATTACTAAAAAAGCTAACAACACTGACGTGTGTATATATAAAGGTGTTGTGTATGTGTTTTAGAGAGTGTATGTACGTGTGTTGCTGTCACAGTAAAGCTCTGCCCTGAGGGTTGAACTGAATACTCAAGGATGAAGAGAAAGGAGAGGAAGAAAGAAAGAGGGTGCTTGAGAGCTGTCGCTAACATCCTCTTCACAATTAAGCTATTGTGGCATGTCCGGCTCCGACAGTGTGGGCTCTCCTTCAAGTGCACAAAAACCCATCGGCCTTAATAATTTTAAAAGAACACATATATTTGGTTCAGTAGACAACAAAGGAGGGTCCTTTCAACTTTGACACACAATTACTGTAAAACCTTTCCATAATCACAGTACTGTGCTAATCAACCACACAAAAAATGCAAGCATGCATTCAAATCTCTATATCAACGAAGAAACATAAACAACATTTTAGCATTGCTATATTAATTTTTACAAGTTATGACTACATCGCTACTAGAAAACACTGGGAATCATAGGTAGGACAATAACATTATCTGATTTGAAAACACTTCAAAAACACTTAATTCACTAAAATAAAACTAATGTGAGAAAAATATTCGCTGCAGCATTTTGTTTAAAGACAGACAGTGTATTAGCATTATCAAATTTTTAAGAGTCATGTCTTTCTGAGAGCTCTGTAAGGCTGAAGGGGGATGGAGATTTGAGAGTGTGCACTCAGTACTGTAGGCTTAACGGGGAAATAGATATAAATGTGTTTTTTGGGGCGGCTGGAGTAATGAGGAATGACAGAGACATAATCCCTGTGTGTAACCTCAGTAAACACTGGCAGCGGTGTCCTCTTCCCCCTGCTTAAATGGAATTTACGTTAGGTTAGCACCAATGACAAAAATCCAATTTGCAACATTATGCCGCTGGCCAAAATCTAATTTTAAGATGACTGCATTTCAAGAGTTTTCTCTTACATTCCTTGCGTGACGGTAAACTGGGAGCCTTGCGTTCGCTCTCTATTACCTGCATGAGAAGAAATGCCCAGTTCTCGGTTTTCCAATTTCATTGATGTTAAACTACGCAAGAATTCTAAATCTGTGGACTGGAGGAAGGGGATAGATGGAATGAAACATGGAGAAGTAGTTAGCGACTGATAAAGCAGAAGAAGAAGAGTCTGAGATGTCCCCTGACGCTACAATCCTCTTCTGAAGACGCGCCTGTGCGTGAGGAGATGCTAAGTGTCGAACCATCTGCTTTCGACCCTTCAAAGAGGCTGCCGGCTGAACCTGCCTTATTAAACGGGGCGTCCCACAACTACAAAGAAAGCTGCTCAGGTATTACATACACAGATGCACTGGCTCACCCACAGCTCAACGACACAATCCCACACTGCTTTACAACCGATCAGATAAATCCCACACCAGCTGTAAAGTCGTGTCTAGATGGCAAACCTCAATCTGTGAAAAGTCAAAGAATAAAATTATGGCACTTACACACTAGAAAAGAGGTTAAAATTGGGGTCCATGAAGTTTAGAGACCAAAAGAGTATTTACCTAATTCACAGAGTATTATCTATCTATCCATCTATCCATCTATCTATCTATCTATCTATCTATCTATCTATCTCTTCCTCATCTATCTATTATTTAAATACATTTTAATTAGCTAGGATGCATTAAATCCTTAATTAAAAAAGTTTTAATTCTAAAATCTTGAATCACGGGTTACACAAGAATGTTATCAGCATATTAGAATGATTTCTGAAGGAACATGTGACACTTAATAAAGGAGTAATTGCTGCTGAAAATTCAGCTTTTACCATCACATTTTAAAATATATGTAAACAAATATAGTGCAATATGAAATTGTAATATTTCATATTTTTTGTAATTTATGTTTTTACTGTATTTTTACCTAACTAATGCAGCTATGGTGAGCACAAGAGACTTCATTCAAAAACAGACTTTTGAATGGCAGTGTACATGAAATTTCAAAATTGAAAATTTTATGCCAATTTGATGGTTCAACTTTTGGTCACATGGCAGATCGTCATTTGACAAATTCTCAAGTTTTTCTTTTGATGTGATCTGCAACATCAACAAACACACTGTATTACGTCGCACATGAATCCTGCAAGACTTTTCACAGAACACCAGTTACCGTCTAGACACGACCCCATGACAACAAATGAAGAGGGTACTCTGGATGACTATAGGGTAATTACCAATATTCGGCTGTTACTCTCAGCACTTACTGCCACATTAGTCGGTACCTTCAACAAAGACCCAAATGGGAATGGCTCGAACTCTTAAAGTCTGGCACCGATTCCTAACTGCAGCCGGACGTCTGGGTGAAAAAGACACAGACTGACATAACGGATGGCTAGCACTCATCAGAGGCTCCAGCACCCTGTCCCCAGCCACCGTGCTGTTTATTTAGAGCCTCTCGCCGCAATCCAATTTTTGTCCGTACTCTGGGTTTCCTGCTTCAGGAGATGATTAACGTTACATTCATCCGCCAACCCGTGGGGCCAAAAGTTGAGAGTAATGTGATCAGTAATGAATTTTGTGTTACATTAGGCTGTATAAATGGACGGACAAGCGCAGACTACAAGTGTCCGGGAGTCGGGCTTAATCTAATGATGCAAAAATAGAGACAGAACCAATTATGGAGAGGGCCAACTCGGTGCTGCTGCAGGGACTGCAAATGAATAGGTACAAATCAAATTAGTGCCTAATAGACGCGCTACGAGAGAGGGCCAGTCGATGCTAAATGCATTAGGGCCTTGTGACCTCGCTGCTCCAAGCAGCGGCGTCCAGGATCCAACCTCCATCTTCTCCAGATATCAAAGAAAGTCTTGTTCAGACGAGGGGGAGGGCCGGAGAGCAGCAGCTTCCTAAATGAGTTAAACATTTGGATTGTCAAGAGTGGCAATTTCCCCCCTCATTTCGCTTCGCTTGGCCGCCTCAATGCGAATGACCTAATTTGTTATTGTAAAACCTCTGAAATGTGTCTTTTCCAAGATGTGTACGAGAAATCACGTAAATACGCCAGGACGTATTCTTATCTCTGTGTAATTCAAACAGGATTGAGGAGACATAACTGATTCCCCTAGTCACTGGAGGAATTAGCAAGAGCAAATCGAACAAAATAGGGTTTACCATATTAACTTCTGAGGGAGTTAGTTTGCTTTTGAGCTTAATGAGCTACTAATGAGAAGAACAAACTTGACTGAAGTTCTTTTTGTAGGTCCTTAACAAAAAAATAAAAAATAATGTTTTTTTTCTATACACTCTCAGAAAAAAAAAGGTACAAAGCTGGCAATAGGGGGGTAGTTACCCTAAGGTACAAAAGCTAAAAGGTATATATTTGATATTTGTACCTTATTTACCCTTAAATGCTACATATTAGTACTTTAAAAAATACATATCAGCACCTAAAGTGTATGTTAGTACTTTTTGAAAGGGTAACACCCCAGTGACAGTTTTATACCTGTTTATCTTAGTATACAGAGTTATCAACACATATTCTACTTTTGAACATCACATAAAATGTTTGGGTCCAATGTTGTTCTAGGCCCCAATGACTTTCATTACATGGACCAAAACATTTGAAACATTACTTTTTAAGAAAGTCATACAAATTTGGAAAAACAAAAATGTTTTTTGTGAGAACCATCCTTTTAAATCTGACTGTGACATTAACTGTTGCATTTAATGGTATGTTATCTGACATCCATTGCCTATAAGATGTGCATAATACCATTAATGACAGGGTTTGCGCTCACCTGTCCCAGAGCCCACAATGTCTCTGCTGGGCGACTCTGACATTGCGTCTGCCAGCCTCTCCTTCAGGCCCTCTTCCGTGGCTTCCACAGAGGACATGTGACGCAGTCCGAAACTCTCAGGCCAGCTGCCACACACCTCCAGCAGGGTGACACTGCGGTCAAACATGCCTGTCAGAGAAAAAAAACAGAGAGAAGAACAACAGTTCAAACCACGATTTTGATTCACAACGCATTAAAGCTCATTACGAGTACATTTTATCACTGCAAACTGCAATTTTTTCTGTTCTTTATTTATTGTTGCTCATCAAATTTTATGATGATGATCATACCAAAATCACACCATACCGACTTGAAAACATTTCAATTCTGTAAGTCTCACTGAAGTCATAATACATAATGAACCTGAAAAGTGTCTATGGCTATGCTGGTGTAACTCGGAGGTCATAAACAGCTATCTGTGTTTCATCTGGCACACATAGCAGTTCAAGCCCCATCCGACCCCCCCTGCCTTCCTCTGACTGGGATAGCAAAGAGGAAATGCCTGACCCCTGAAAAACACCACTGTGGGCCAAAATGACTTCAAACAAAAACACTGGGCTCATTTCGTCCAGCATTAAGCGCCTAGGCCAATAAAAGAGATATTGCAGAAGGAGGGGGGTGTTAAGGAAGTGCAGTTTGTCTGTCTCCCGTGATGCTGCATTTCAGACAGTGGCGTCTTTCTGTTATAGATACCTGCTGCATGAAATACAGCTGCTTTATCTGAACGACCTGTAGGGAGACCCTTTGATCTGCAGGCCAACGGCTATCTGGCCTTGTCTGGCCTCCCCTGCAAACCCTCAGCCACACTCGAGGCCTCTGACAGGCGCTAATGCGCGGGCGGCCAGTGGCGCAGCGCTGATAGGGAGGCAAGAGGCCTGCCGTTATCTGCTGTAAAACACCAGCCCGGCCAGACTCACAGACAGCAGATAACTTCATACCACTTCATAAAAAGCTGTTTGTCCTGTGTCTGCCATTGACTCCTCAAAGCAATGAAATCGCCCAAGTCAACAGGCCTGCCATCAAAGCAACTTCCTGCAGGCAGAGTGGGAGTGGCAACCGTACCTGCTGCCCACAATCAACAGCTCTAAAATACTAAAGATACTAAAGCACATACTGAACAGCACTTTGGTCTTTTATGGGATTTTGATATTTCATAATACCAAAAAATGAGTACAGAAATCAACTTTCAATCAAATCAATAAAATATAAATAAATTTGAACACAAACATTTGCTAAAAAAATAAACTATATGAATTAAAATGACCAACTAAAGGAAATGGAATCAATACATACACTATATACATATTGAATTTTCGTATTTCTTAAGTAATAATAATGATAATAATCTCTATATAATGTAGCCGATATATACACTGCCCGTTCAAAAGTTTGGGGTCAGTAAGTTTAAAAATTTTTTTTTTTTAAGTTTCTTATACTCACCCAAGCTGCATTTATTTGTTAAAAATACAATAATAACAGTAATATTGTAAAGTATTATTAAAATAACTTTTTTTTAAATTTGCGATATATTTTAAAATGTCATTTATTCCTGTGATGGCAAAGCTGAATTTTCAGCAGCCATTACTCCAGTCTTCAGTGTCACATGATTCTTCAGAAATCATTCTAATATGCTGATTTGGTGCTCATGAAACTTCTTGAGAATGAATCTTATTATTAATGTTTTAAACCATTGTACTGCTTAATGTTTTGTTAAAATCATGATGATTTTTTTTGTAGGACTCTAAAAAAGTAAAAAAGAAAATAATTTATTTGAAATAGGAAATGTCTCTCCTGTTACTTTAAATCAATTTTATTTGTGCTGGATAAAAAGAATAATAAATAAATAAATAAATAAATAAATAAATACATAAATATAACTGAACCTAAACTTTGATTGCTCAGCTTACTGGTCAGCAACCTGTTCAGAAGAAAGACAAACACCTGACCAGAGCAAAGTGCTTTCTTTCACGGTCAGAGTCATCAAACTCCTGAAAGTTTTAAACAGGTTTCGGAGGCTGTACGTCTGTGAGCATTATTTTAAAGCAGCCCAACAGCTGAAGGAGAACGGCACAGAGGATGCGGGGTCAGAAGTTCATCCCCACCAATAGGGAAGATCTCTTCATCAGACTGGCTGACAGCCGCCACATTCCGCATTATTCACACCCGTCAGAGCTCAGCCTCACCAATTCAATAATAAAACGCCTGCCGCAGGTTCTGGGTCAGACAAAAGGCCTGAGCGGATCCACGTGGATCCTCGCGTGTTCCTCTCGCTTTTGATTCTTCACTTGGAAATCCTGTCTGAACCACTGAGGTATGAGGATGTGATGTTAACATTTAACAGGCAGAAATTTTTTTTTTTTTTATCATCATAAAACCCATGTGGGTTAGTCATCTCCAAGATGTTGGCAAACGCAGGGCTACTTATCTCATTTTTGAGATTTTCTTTATTTAGTTCAAAGAACATTCACCTTGACAGCCTCGGGTTACGGCAGGTTTACTGAGGCATGCGGGGGACACACATTATCCCGTTTCTGGGCTACAAGGGGTACCAGAGAAGCGTAAACACCTAAAAGAACAGCAAAGGTGGGGCTAATTCAATTAGGTTTTATTAAGGGGCCATAAGTGAAATTGAGCTAACAAGCAATTATCCCCAGGAAAGTGTGTTAGACTTGTGTAATGTTGCTCACTTGTATCTAAAAACAAACAGGCTTCTCGTGGAAAATGGAGAGTGTGTAAATCACAGGCTGTCATTTGTCCAAGAAGGCATCTGCTTGAGCTGCCCCTGCTGAGAAGACCTCCACCTTTTTCTGGCCTTCTGCCACTTTTATTTAGAAGAGGGTAGACGGAGGACAGGAAATGATAGGGAGAGAGAGGTGGATCAGGAGCAGGAAGTGCCCACATGATCAACACAGTATGCACTAATTACAAGCTGACTGAATAAAATAAAATAAAATAAAATAAAATAAAATAAAATAAAATAAAATAAAATAAAATGTAATAAAATGTTGGTGGCAAATCACAAGTTACATAAAAGCTGACTAAATCAAAACAAAAAGAAAACAAAACAAAAATTTAAATCTGATGGCAAATGACCAAAGTTACCTAAAATTAAAAGCTGAATAAAATAAAATAAAATAAAAACAATTTGGTGGCAAATCACAAAATTACATATAAGCTGACTACAACAAAAGAAAACAAAAAAACTAGCCTACTAAATCTAGTGGCAAATCACCAGAGTTACTTAAAAGTAAAAGCTGAATAAAATAAGATAAGTTAAAATAGTAAAAAAAAACAAAAATTAAAATAAAATAAATAAAAAACAAAATAAAATACTATCAGCAGACTAACTGCTAATAAAATTGATTACTAAAATTTTGGTGGCAACTTTAGTGGGAAATAGTGTTGTTTTTGGCAGCCTGTTTTAATTTTAGCTTTAGTCTAGTCTTTGTGTGAAGCTGTCATTTTAGTTTTTTTTAGTTTTAGTCACGTTCATACTAATTTTAGTCTAGTCAAGTTTTAGTCAACTAAAAGTCTGAGCATTTTAGTCTTATTTTAGTCAGAATTATCCATGACTATTTTCGTCTAGTTTTAGTCGACGAAAACTGATGACATTTAGTCTAGTTTTAGTCAATGAAAATTGTATTTTAGTCTCTTTTTAGAAATGCAATTCTATTTAACCCAGTCAATATAGTATAAGTACCTAGTAGTATAGACGAAACCAAAATTTTCTTTTAGCCAAACCCATTTCAAACAAGGTTATCTTATTATATTATTGTTACCTTATAGACTCAAGAATACATCCATTCCAGACACGGAAGACGCTCTGATTTGAATTTACAACATTTATTTTACCAACCAAACATGTTAGAAGTACACACACATAAATTTAAATAAAGACGAACCCCGGCTGGCCGGCCATCGGTCCCTTTCTCTGTGTCAGACTTAACTTTGTTTGGTTTTCGTCTTCTAAATCAGTGTTTCCCAACCTTTCTTTAAGTCGCGGCACCCTTTGAAATTTTAACAAATTTGTGGCACCCTACAAAATTAATTTTGTCACAATATTTGAATTTCTAACTTCGATATGATAATTTGAAAAGTATAGATATTCGGTACAACAGGGAAGAACTGCAGAATATAATGTCATACAGAGAAAGCAACACTAGTGGGAAAGCAGCATGGCCAGAATTCATTTGAGGCCTGTAGTTAGTCAAGTAAACTTTATTATCAGTTGATTATGGCCTTGCTCGAGTGAGTGTCCTCTTTGAAGAGATCAAGCCGTCCAACTCTCCAGATAAGAGCGACACTGGGCACTCAGGCCGGCTTTATTTCCGTGCCCTCCAGCTCCTCGGTGTACCCTGCTTTCACTGGCTCTTAATCAGAGACCACTTTAAAGTGCCGCCGGTATACAGACGCACACAGCATCAACGGCTCCTAAAACCCAGACTGACAGCGCTGCAGACGAGCGCACCACAGCTAGAGCGATACGGACCCAAAAGCTGCCAGAAGTTGTTAGCGGCGATGTGTGAGTGTTAATGTAGATGTAAGCTCTGAGGATTAGCAGTCAGATAGATGGCCACAAGGAAGTCTTTTCCCCCACCTCCAAGGCCCCCATCCTCATTACATTATACTGCCTTTTAAATCATTTACTCCCTCGCTCTCTCTTTTCACTCTCGCTCTTTAGCTGTGAGAGTGTGAGTAATCCCATCAATACCCTCACTGGGCTTTTACACTCTCTTTCACACAATGGATTCCGGCTCACGGCACTCTCCGCCCCGCTCAAAAGCCAGGTCGGCAAACTTAGAAAAACAAAGCGCCGTCTGGCAATTAGCCTTAAACCTTTAATAGCCAAGAGAGCAACGCTTCGTGTGTGGCGCTGGCTGCGGCTCCTTAAATTGTCAGTGTGAAAGTGTATCCAGAGACATTGTGTCTCCTATTCATAAAAACACCTTTATTCACTCCATGGGTGTGAAACGGCTCTTCCTGCAGGAGGAGGATCAAAAATCAGGGTTAAATCCGTGATAATGCCGCTAAGAGTTATGATGACCTGGTGTCTCCACAAAAGGGTTGTGAAACGATCATAGCGCTGGATCATAATGCACCCATTGAGTTTATCTGGATTAGAAAGTCCTGCCTGGGCTCCCAAACACCTTTAATAGATTAAGAGAAGCCTATGTTTTCATGTATTCACATGCTCTGCCCTTTGTATTTTCCTTCTTTAATTATATATGGTTTCAAAACACTTATTCATTCCGCTGAGAGATGGGATGGAGAAGAGGCACAAACAGGAAGCCAAAAACTCATCCACTACATCTGGCATTAACATGCATTTTAGGTGATAGGATAGTGAATAGAAAAAACACATTTTTAGATGGTTTGAAATAGTTTTTGACCACATTTCTTGAAGATATCAATGCAAATGTGATTTCATTATTAGATTACAGCTATGTGCATTATATGCAATTAAGTTTCACACTGCTAATAATCAAAAGGAGGCCTGAAATACAGCACTAGAAATCAAATGAAGTTTGTGTAAGGTTTTATATACTAAATGAATGTTTGCGTCCATGTCAGATTGCAAAAACCCCCATCTGATATTGAGTGCACAGGTGCTATGTGTATCTTGCTAATGTCAGAAGAAACCCATTGCATTGATGATTAAAGCAATAGGGGTGATGTTGTGATTGGTGAGGGCATCATCAGTATTAAACCCACTGGTTTATATAGGGTCCACTTCTCCCTTTACCCTCCCTAAGAGCGATTCCAGGCAAGAGTGGGGCTGCTGAACTCGTCCCATCCACCTCCATTTCCAAGTTCAATCCACTCTTCTCATTAGTTGCTCTCAGAAGCCCATAACTCAACATCAAACATCAGCATTAGCGAACAGCGTGGCTGCTGCAGCCTCTGCGGTTCTCGCTCGACGTCCGGGAAATAAATGAGGGCAGAAACGAGCGTGACCTCACTTGGGACAACACTGCTGTGTGTTTCTCCTTTCCCGCTCCTTCGCTTCGAATCGGGGGCCACGGGACCGCGTTAATAATAAAGAGCGCCGCGGTCCTGGCAATGATTAAAGGAGAATGATACGCTTGACGCAGAGCAGACCCTGCAGGGTGTGTTTGCTGACAAACTGCCCCGCTCTCTGAAAGCTCGGGCGAGAGAGCGCACTCCCATGGCCCTGTTCAGCAGGGTTCACACACACTGCATACACACATCCGAGTGTTGATCGGTCAAGTCTCTCACCACTCACGTTGGAGTTCGGCACATTAGCGTAATATATGCTACTGAGTTAAACAGTGTTCGCATATTAGGTGTGTCCCGAGGCTTTTCTAATAAATGAAACTGATGGAGTCCGTGTAAACAGAACGTGGCCTAATGATGGAGAGCGAACGAGCGAGAAGCCGCTTTCCACCAGCCAAAGTGGCAGGGACGCCTAATTGATATGGAAGAGTATTGTATTACGCTGTAACTTAATGAGGCAGACGTCTTGTTTATGCTGAGAAGCTAATGTGTTTCACAGCTACTTGAGTGCATTCAATTCTCTGACAGGCTGGAACATATCGAGCCCCTCCCGTGCTCGCCAGAGCCAAACCCTACGGGGCCGCACCGATCCACGAACAAAACATGACGCCAGGGCTTGACTCAACAATCAACAATCAAAATACTATCAAATCTTATTCAAAGCAACAACAGACACAGTTACTCATGTTTAAGCTGTTCTTGTCAATAACCTTCAGCATGGCAAGAGTTCACGGTAATCACAGTTGGCAAATTGCAATATTTGTTGAAAATTTCCTAGACTCAGTCACTTGGACTGTGCTCAGACTTGTAAAATGAATCGTTCCAACTCAGCTGATAATAAAACAAAGACTTCTAAAATGTTTTTTTTTGTGCATTATTCAGAATTAAAGAATCTTTTACATTTTACTAGATGTAATTTAAATGTAAATAAACAGCAGAATAGCAATTTGAACATAAGGAATTACAATTCAAATGAACTGAAATTAAAAGAAATTCATAACAAATTTATAACTAGAATAGAAAAGCTTGTGAAGTCAAAGGATTGACAAAGTTTTGTTTAAATATTTTGAAAAATGTTTTAAAAGCCTCTTTTTTTGAGGATTTATAGATCAAACAAACAAACATCAAACGAACAAATGAACAAACTAACTAGTGAACAACAAATAAAAAAAAAAATCAAATGAACAAACTATCGCACCACAAACGAACAAACTACTAAACGAATGAACAAACACACTATCGAACCACAAACTAACAAACTACTAAACGAATGAACAAACTATCGAACCACAAATGAACAAGCAAACTATCAAACCACAAATGAACAAACTACTAAACAAATGATCAATCAAACCACAAATGAACAAACTACTAAACGAATGAACAAACAAACTATTGAACCACACATGAACAAACTACTAAATGAACGAACAAACAATCGAAAAACAAACTACTAAACGAACGAACAAACAAACAAACAAACTATCAAATCACAACTGAACAAACTACAAAACGAACAAACAATCAAAAAACAAACAAACTACTAAACAAACGATCGAATCACAAATTAACAAACTACTAAACGAACGAACAAACTATCAAACCACAAATTAATAAACTACCAAATGAACAAACGATAGACAGACACAGAGAAAGACAGACAGGCGGACTGACAGACAGACGGATAGACAGATAAACAGACAGACAGACAGGGTGTCGTCAAAGCATACCGTGTGTGTGGACATGAACGTGTTTCTCAGATCTATGAGAGACGCGTAAAATCTGGCGCTAGGTGTGAGTATCCACATTAATCACAATACTGCCCATCCTAGCAGACCCCATCCATCAGACCGCTGTTGCCGGCGGAAACCCGAGCCCACGCACCGCCTGAGACTGCCAGCCCGCAGTTGACGGATGGACATGGCCTTAATCCCCACATAACACAAACACACACCTGTACTCACTCTCTCTGTCAGTCTCACACACACATACTTCTAATACCTCAGAGCAATGAAGGGACAAATACAGTATGCATTAGGTTCATGCAATAAATCTGAAATGTAACATTCCTGTTACATCTGGTCTGACTACAGGAATACATCCATGATATAAATACAAAGGACTTTGTGCTCATAAAAAAATAAATAGTCTACATGACACCAGGATGTATTACACTTTGTGATGCCTAAATTGACTTGCAGCATATAGAAGGATTTATTTTAGTTTTTTATTTTAAATGTATTTAGATAAAACAGTATATCACACTGGTCATTTTTATTTTCATAAAATGAAAATAATTAATTACTGGCTTATCACTATTGGTCAGCATTTGAATTACAGTTTATGCCTATGTAATTAAATGTATACATTTTTATGTGCGACCTAAGCATTCAAATACATTTTACTGCCCAGCATTCCCATTCATGCAACAAGTCCAAACCGAAGACACTCTACATGTGTCTCTTTCAGCATTTATTTACAGTGTTTGCATTTCCGAGGGTCTTGATAGTTCACACAATGACTAAATAGCAGCATGTTATTTAGATATTCTCATGCGAGCAGAAATGGAAAGTCACGCTCAGGGCACTCAGGAGGCTTTGTGATCTCATTTGTAATGAGGAGGGACGCTCAGACAGACATGGCGACGGTGATTCCTGCGTTTGTCCGGCTAACTAAGTTAGGATCGCACGGACAACAATTTGTCTCATGTCCACCACTGGGGGAGGAGAGAAAAGGAGAGAAAGTGAGAGAGAGAGAGAGAGAGAGAGTGAAGACGTGCAGAGGACAGAAGTCTCAGCTGGCTGTGAGATGGGAGGTTAGCGCCGTAGAGTTCCCCCCTCGCACAGACACGTCCACAGGGCCCTGGCCTTGTCAGATGGCATTATCTATCAGACCGGTGATGTGCACCACAGAGGCCGCACTACGGGAGAAAGTGATCTGATTGATTGGAAGCACTGTTACACCTGACTGGAACAATGACTTGATTGGCCACGAGGTCTGTGGACCCTGGATTCTCCTCTTCAATGACAGAGCAGCAGTGGACTACTAGGTTAAATCAGATAATGTTTGAGAAGAACTGTATACGTTGTTTTTAAAAAACAGATACTGTAGCTCATTTGCTGTTGAATCTGATTGGATAAGCCATGATGTAGTAACTAATGAACACACGTACATTAATGTACAACAGTAAACAACCTACAATTAAGTTAAACTCTACCTACAATTAAACAAACAAACAAACAAAATCATCAAAAGTTTATCTTGGTCAGAGCAAACCTGACACAGCACATGGTACATAAGCAAAAAATTTAAGAGTATTTAATCATCATCATTAATAATAATAATAATATTATTATTATTATTAATACTAATAATAATACTCTTTTGTAAATATACTCTATTGTAAAATGTACTCTTTTGTAAATTTAAAATAAATTTTATTTAGAAATAATATCAAATAATAATAATAATAATAATAATAGCAATAACAATAATAAATATTTTATAAAAAAATGTAAATAAATTTTCTCTTGGTCAGAGCAAACTTGACACCATGTGGTACATAAGCAAAACAAAGAGTATTTAATCAGCATCACCATTTATTATAATAATAATAATAATAATAGTGCTGTCAAACGATTAATCGCATCCAAAATAAAAGTTTTTGTTTACATAATATATGTGTGTGTATTGTATATATTTATGTATATATTGATACACACACATACAGCATATATTTTGAAAATATTTACATGTATATATTTATATTCATATAATTTATATCATATATAAATATATTTAATATATAAACGTAACATATTTTTCTTAAATATATACATGCATGTGTGTGTATTTATATATACATAATAAATATACACAGTACACACACGTATATTATGTAAACAAAAACTTTTATTTTGGATGTGATTAATCGTGATTAATCGTTTGACAGCACTAAATAATAATAATAATAATAATAATAACAAAGTTTTAAATACATTTTCTCTTGGTCAGAGCAAACCTGATACACCACAGGGTACACAAACAAAACAAAATAGTATCTATGTATGCATTCATTCATTCATTCATTTATTTGTTTATTTATTCTTCTTTTTCTTAATAATAATAATAATAATAATAATAATAATAATAATACATAGTTGTTGTTGTTCATAAAATAACAAATCATATTTTCTGGTTAAATTTAAGTTAAATTAAATTCAGAAATATAAATGAATAAGAATTCTTATTATTGTATTTATATTTATATTTCTGAATTTAGTCAGAAAATATGACGACATTTCAAATTTTGTCAGGAAATGTGATGATATTACAAATAGCCATTCAGCTATCGTTTCAGCAAATATGAACTCGTTTTGACATGTACCACCTATTTTCACAGTCCAATCAATTCCCCGATAAATCATATAATAAATAAAGTCCCATCTTACACATTCTCTCATTAAACATCCTTCTTTCTTACTGAACAGTGGTTGTGAAGGACAGTTCACATCAAGTTTAGGACTGTGTGAGTATGAGTTTAAAAGCAGCTGTTGACAAGTGCCCGTGAGGGAGGCAGTCTCACTTTCTTCTCATTGGACGGCTGAGCGACACAAACCCTCTTATCATTGTTATTCAAAGAAAAGGGCTAAAACTTCACCCTTAGTATTCTTAACAAAAACTGCCAACTTGAAAAAAAACAAAAAAAACAACTTGTTGCACACAAAGATGAAAAAACAAGCTGTGGAGCTAATTAAAGGCCTAATTTAGAGAAACATATCGCTTATAATCACTTACAAACACTTCCTGCATCGTGCCGAAAGTTCAATTACAGGTTTAGCGGAGCCGAGCGCAGGACCGCTGCGTTCTCATGTGGCAGCATGAAGCAGAGCCTCCTAACAGCTCCGATCTCCAGACTCGAGGGCCACGCAGGACAAGCACCACCCGTACTGCCAAACAGCCAGCCTGCCGTCCCCAGGGTCCAGGCAGAGGTCACGGCCCACTTTGGCAGCAAAGAGAGTAGGCAGAGAGGATTTTCATTTGGACATGGTGCAATCTGTCACAATCCCATTTGATAATGAGAAATCACCGCCTAATGTGTCTTTAATCTGAGCGGTTTAGAGTTATTATGCAGACTATGCAGCCATAGTTATATTTCCTCTCCACTGTCAAGTCTAAACCCTCTTAAGTGGAAGTAATCTTATCGGAGAGACCGAGGAGAGAAGTAAAGTCTCATCAGTCAGTGAGTTTAGGACTGTGTGTTGCAGGCCACTGAGGAGCATCTGATTTGATGACTGTGGCCAAATCTAGCCGTCCACCTGGGACTTCACTCATTCTCTCCTTCCAGCACTCAAAGCTGCTTATCCCGGGCACATCACGCCATTCCAACCGGACGAATAGGCCTTCACCGACTTGTCTCAAATCTCCTCATTTGGGAGTCCAGGTCTCCTATGGGTTTAAACCAGTAATCTGAAAAAACAACTATTATTTAGGATACCTAACACTGTAAAGAACTTCAGTGACGGAAGCATATTTGTACTGCTAATAAAATCAGATCTGCTCGACACTTTTACTGCTGCTAACTAAAAAGATTTATGCGGTGCTTTAACGGTTTGAACAGACCGTATTCTGTACTATAACTAGTCATAATATATACGCACACATACAAGCGAACCTAGATAATATACAGTTAGAAAGTGATGAACTTGAATGACCTTTTCTATGGCAGCTTCACTTGAAACTAATTATGTATCACTGTTAAAAATACCCGAAAATAAAAAACCCGGGCAATTAAACAGATTCAAATTTTCAATTCAATGATTATTTTAAATAATTAATATAAGTAATACATATTTTAATACAATTTGGATAAATAATAATAACTGAGTTTATAGAAAAGGCTAGCTTGGCATTGCATGTTGTCAATTAAACCTGTGAGTCTTTTAGCTACAGAATAAGACGTAACGATGTAAGACAGAAATGTATTAAGAATCCATTACTAAATTTAAAAAAAGTACATAATCTAAAATGATGTATCTGAATCTGAAAATACTCAAACAATAGAGAAACTCACCCTGAGCTATGAAGGGTCAAGGACTAGCAACGGAATCAATGTTAAGCAAATTAAAATTAGATTTTAAACATAACCTGGCTGGTTAAATTCTGAAAGCAGCCAAGTGTGCACAGACATGCATGAATGCAAATAAAACGTCGGAAGCAAGGCAGCCTGAGAAGAAGAAAAAAGAAACAGCCTTTAGAAGGAGCAACGCCGAGCGGTAATGTGTGCAATGACATCTGGGACTGTAATCAGCCGGAGGCTTTCAAGACCTGCCAACGCAAACAAGGCAATAACAAATCCACTTTACAGATCATCGATCTGCCCTGGACCAGGCCAAGCCAAACACAGGAGGACAGGAGTCTGCAGAGCAGGGTCTGTCTCTTTCAGTGACCCTTACAGTCCACCGATCCCACCTACTGTCAAACACACCCTTTACCCAAAAACACCTGCAAGCTGATGCTTAATTTAATAAACAATGGAGCGATGTTCAGTTCAGATGAATGTTTCTGTTAAATCTTATCTATTGGCACTAATATGTGACACTTCAAATAGATAACATCTAAATTCGCATCAAAGTTGTATGTGAGGCCCCGATACTCCCATACTCCATTTATCACCACTTCTGGCAGCCTTTTCATCACAAAAGGTGCATAAACAAATAAACAAATATTGTTTTTGGAAAAACTGCATATTCACAAAAGCATACAATGTACCTATCAATGATAAAATAGTTCCAGATGGAGAAGAATAATAAATGAAAGACCTCATTGATTTTTTTGAGGGGGGTGACTGAGTGCAGAAACAAGGCTCTTGCACACGAGTGTTTGTGCCGGGTGGAAAATGGAGACGGGTTAATCTGATTTGAGAACAGCCCAAGCAGCGGCGGTGCTGAGGATGCTGCAGGAGCCAAAAGAACCGAGCATGGCTGGGAATTCTGCAAAAAATGAGACAAGATGGGACTCGGTCACTGAGTAAACTTTCATTTTGCGACTTGAGTGAGCTAATGAGGTTGAAAGATCAAACATTCAGGCAGGAGAAGTCTCTACTGCCAACTTCTGCTCAGAGAAGAGGCACAGAGAAACTACATTAATGTCAAATAAGCTTATACATTTGTGGAAAAATAGTTAGTGGGAGTCTCACTGTACCCCAAAAACTTAAAAGTTAAAAATTAGCAGAAAAATCAGCTCTGCACCAGACCATTAACCCAGCTAATCTCAAACCAGGAACCAGTAAATATCAGATACAATAAAACTTGTTTCTGCCTTAGAGTAAAAATAATTATATTATAATTAATAATATAATATAATATAATATATAAATGCTATTTTATGCTTGCTTCTCATAGTTGTCACTATATTCCACAACATAATTTTATATCTTGCAACGTGACTTTATTTCTTATTTTTGATCCACAATTCCATTTTTTCTCCCACGAGGCAGAAACAGGCTTAAAAAAAAGAGCAATACATAAAATGATAAAACAAAATAAAAACACACAAATAAAGGTAATTGTGAGCTTATTTCTCATAATTGCATCTTTATGTCCCAGTTGTGATTTATATCCCACAACATTATTTTATATCTTGCAATGTGACTATTTCTTATTTATGTCTCACAATCACCATCACAACTGTTTTTATTTTTTACTCTAATGCTCCTAACTATCTATCTATCTATCTATCTATCGGCCATTACATCAAAGTCAGCTAAATTAAAATGCAATGTTCTCAAAACTTAGTAAGACTTGTAAACAGAATAAAATGTGGTCTGCATTAGCGCTAGACAAGCTAGGAACAATATGAAATGAATAAGATGCAAATGGAACAGTTTTTTGCTGAGGTAGAACATAAATCGCCTGGTCAGCTCACACCACTGGATGAATGATGCCTCATTGGCAGGAACCTCTGTCTCCACAGATTGAAACGAGAGCAATGATTCACTCACTGAAGATCCAGCAAGAGCACAAAAGAGACACACACTCCTCTCCATACAAACACAGCCCCCAAACCCAGAAGTAGGACAGAGTGTCAGAATTAGATCTGATCCACTGCAAGGCAGCCCGCAGCAGAGCGAGGCTTTTCCCTGATCAAAGCGGTGGTCGGATTTCCTCCACCCAGGCTGCAGGCAGCAGAGGAGAACGAAGGTACAGCAGCACTGAGCTCCATCAACACATGGGCCAGATTTTCAACATTTTGGGGTGAAGGTCATCTGTTTTGGGTGTGGAAAAGTGAAGCAATAGATAGACTGTTACATTCAGAGCAAAGAACGGGAACAGTTTGTCTTGTATAAATTTTCCAGGGGAGAAGTTCAGAGAAAGAGGTGAAAAACTGGAAGCCGCCGCATCTGCTCAGGCTCTGTGACGGACAATGAGCTCTGAGCTAATGTCTGAAGCAGCGACCTCTTTGCAAAAACCACAACCACATCATCTGAGAGCGGAAGAGGGAGAAACAGAGAGGGAAGCTGGAACGGCCTCATTATATCAGCCTGATATCATCCTAACCACGGCCTCAACGCCACACCACTACAAAAAGAGAGACACGGAGACTGATGAGTGTGTGGAGACGGGACTCTGATGTGTTTAAGGGGAAAGACGCTGAAATAATCCACTGCAAAGATGGACAGATGGGCACAATGTGAGCTGACATCCTTTATGGGCTCTGCTGATTCTCAGTAATGCTAATCACTACTAAACTAAGCGACTCCCACGGAAACAGTCAAGGGAAGACACATTATTCCCCATAAATGACAATGAAGCCTATTTTAGGACCATTACACATTTTTGCGTTATTTTATGACAATTAAGCACACTGCACCAGCGTACTATAATAATAATAATAATAAAAAAGCTATAATAAAAACTCTATAATAAAAAAAAATTCTTAAAGGGCACCTATTATGCCCCTTTTTACAAGATGTAATATTGGTCTTGGGTGTCCCCAGAATGTGTCTGTGAAGTTTCAGCCCAAAATACCCAACAGTTCATTTATTATAACAGCTGGAAAATGTCATTTTTGGGGTGTCTAAAAAAGAGCTGTTTTGGAGTGTATGGCTTTAATATGCACTGAAAGTGGGATGAAACAGCACAATGTTACAGAGCTCGCGCCGTGCTGACCTGTCATCGGCGTGGATCAATGGACCGAGCCGCGCAACCCGCGCTACTGAACAAATCTCGCGCTAAGAACGGCGCAAACTAATCTCACAAGCGCGGTGCTGATTAGTTAAAAAATACTTAATGTGTGCACACAAATACGGTTAAAACGCTAAGCACTATAACGACATGACATTCACAAAGGAGTCTGGAGTGATACACGTATTTAGGTAGATTTTGAGGCGCATTACCTTGAAAAATTAAAGTAATCCACAGCGTCTTCAGCAGCTCAGATGTTGGGAGAAAATGAAGACTCTTATTTTCAGTCTTACATCCAAACACAGAACATGGGGACTGCTTACAAGACATTGTTGACGTTACAGCTGCTCGAACGCGGAGAACATGGAGGACAGCATACAACCGCTGAGGGCAGAAACTATAGCAATGCAGAGCTGTCAATCAACCCCCGTGTCCCGGCCCTATGCAGTGTGACGTCACACTGCATGAGAATCAAAACGGCAGGCCTAGTGAGACTGATATGGTTTAAAGGGATAGTTCACCCAAAAATGAAAATTCTGTCATCATTTACTCACCCTCATGTCGTTCCAAACCTGTATGAGTTGCTTTCTTATATTGAACATAAAAGAAGATATTTTGAAGATTGCTGGTAATCAAACAGTTGGTGGTTGCCATTGACTTCCATAGTATTTTTTTCCCTACTATGGAAGTCAATGGCAACCACCAACTGTTTGATTACCAGCAATCTTCAAAATATCTTCTTTTGTGTTGAACATAAGAAAGCAACTCATACAGGTTTGGAACGACATGAGGGTGACAAAAAGATGACAGAATTTTCATTTTTGGGTGAACTAACCCTTTAAAGGGGATTAAAAAATGAGTGGGTGCATAGGCAGAAATCCCGGGGGGGTTGGGGGGGACAGGACCCCCCCATCTGCGGGTTGTCCCCCCTAAAAATATGATTAAAAACCATGCTGTGTATTGTAAATAACAATGTTTTATACTTTAAATAATAGTGAAAGTATTAAAATAACAAACGCAAACTGGGCGAAAATGCGATTTAAGTTTATAAATATTTTGAGTCTCCCCCTCCCTTACCTCACAGTGCTTTGGTCCAAATGTCTGCTTTCCTCTTTTACATCACCTACACACTCACAAGTCCGATGAGGGAGAACAAAGTCAATAGTTGTGGATCTCCAGTAAGTAAGGCTGTCAAGGCTATTTTATTCACTTAAACATTGGATGAAGTTTATTTTCTCTTTAATACAGATGATGCCAATGTATTTTCCGACGAGTCCGCTATGTTAGCAATAATAACATTACCTGCTTGACGGAAAGGGTTACCAGGTTTTCACAACAAAATCCGCCCAATTGCTACTCAAAACTAGCCCAGACTAACCGCGTTTCGAGGGGGTCCCTTGGTAAAAATCGCATTCCGGGGGCTAAAATACACGTTATTGGGGTCGCTTCAACCCGCGGACATGAAAAACAACCCGCGGCAACAGTGATAAAGTAGCCCAATTCCACGGGAAAACCGCGGACTTGGAAACACTGTGACGGATAGTAATAATGTCTACAACAGACACAAGCGCTGTCGCGGCGCGACCACGACAGCTTGAAGTTGTCTAATTTGGCACAGTCTCCCCGCTGCACTAATAGTAGTAAGGCTTTCCACTGTCTATACATATCCTTACAAGTACAATTTTAGCTGTATTATTTGTGTCCCCTTCAAAAATTGCTCTTGCAAAATTTGATGTTTATTGTCCCCCTCAACTGTTAGACGAAATTTACGCCCCTGAGTGGGTGGAAAAAAACAACAACAACAAAAAAAAAAAACGGGAAGGGGTCAAAAACCTTTTCACGGCACTGTATATAAATACAATTATGTCTGCACAGAATGATTTTCACCCCGTATTAATATATATATATATATATATATATATTTTTTTTTACAAATATTTCATGAAATAACAATAACTGTAAGAAAAATGAAAAAAACAATTTTTTTTTTTCAATTTATTTTTATTTTGTCTTTGGGGCAAACATGACCCATCATTTCTTTGTAAGTTTGCATAAAATTTTAAGTATAAGACGATTTTTATTACGCGATTATGAAATCGAAGAAATCGTTCGCGATAATGACAGCTGCTTGCATAGCTTCTCAGTGAACCTACGGCTCTGTGAAGTAAATGCTGCTCCATCTGAAAGCATGTGAAAATACCACATTTAATAACATGAAATTAAAATTAAAAAACATAGCCTGTTTTATTTAGCTGTGCGCGTAGTTAAATCTGTATGGTGAAGCTGCGCTACCCATAGACAGTGCAGAACGGATGAGAAGTGCCTATTTAAAAAAATAGACGTAGGGGGGTCCCCCAGATACTATATTTATCCACTCAATGTATCTACCTACATACATTGGAAACGTGCACTAAATTTTAATTATTACAATTTTTAACATTTTATACATTTAGCCTACATTTAATCCTTTAGCAGACCCTTTTATCCAAAATGGTTTAAAAATGAGTGCTGTGCATAGGCGGAAATCCCGGGAGGGTCGGGGCGGACAGGACCCCTCCTATCTGAGGGTTGTCCCCCCTAAAAATATGATTAAAAACCACGCTGTGTATTGTAAATACCAATGTTTTATACTTTAAATAATTGTGTAAATAGTAAAACAACACAAACGGGGCAAAAATGCGTTTTAAGTGTAGACACATTTTGAGTCTCCCCCTCTCTTGCCTCACAGTGTTTAGGTCCAAATGCCTGCGTTCCTCTTTTATATCACCTACACACACACAAGTCCGGTGAGAGAGAACAAAGTCAATAGTTGTGGAACTCCAGTAAGTAAGGCTTGTCAAGGCTATTTTATTCACTTAAACATCGGATTGAGTGATTATTTTCTCTTTAATACAGATGATGCCAATGTATGTTTCGATGAGTCAGCTGTTAGCAATAATAACGTTACCTGCTTGAGGTAAAGGGTTGCCAGGTTTTCATAACAAAACCCGCCCAATTGCTACTCAAAACTAGCCCAAAACTAACCCAAACTATCCGCGTTTCAAGGGGTCCCCTGGTAAAAATCGCATTCCGGGGGCTAAAATACACGTTATTGGGGTCGCTTCAACCCGCGGACATGAAAAACAACCCGCGGCAACAGTGATAAAGTAGCCCAATTCCACGGGAAAACCGCGGACTTGGAAACACTGTGACGGATAGTAATAATGTCTACAACAGACACAAGCGCTGTCGCGGCGCGACCACGACAGCTTGAAGTTGTCTAATTTGGCACAGTCTCCCCGCTGCACTAATAGTAGTAAGGCTTTCCACTGTCTATACATATCCTTACAAGTACAATTTTAGCTGTATTATTTGTGTCCCCTTCAAAAATTGCTCTTGCAAAATTTGATGTTTATTGTCCCCCTCAACTGTTAGACGAAATTTACGCCCCTGAGTGGGTGGAAAAAAACAACAACAACAAAAAAAAAAAACGGGAAGGGGTCAAAAACCTTTTCACGGCACTGTATATAAATACAATTATGTCTGCACAGAATGATTTTCACCCCGTATTAATATATATATATATATATATATATATTTTTTTTTACAAATATTTCATGAAATAACAATAACTGTAAGAAAAATGAAAAAAACAATTTTTTTTTTTCAATTTATTTTTATTTTGTCTTTGGGGCAAACATGACCCATCATTTCTTTGTAAGTTTGAATAAAATTTTAAATTTCTTTGATTTTCAATGATTTTCACCACAATTTTGAGAAATATTAATAACTGTTAAGAAAATCAAAAATACAAAAGAAAAAAAAAAAAAGTGAAGATTATTAAACTTTACTTAAAATTTGTGCCCTGATTATTTAATTTAATTTAATTGTATGTTTTGAATTAATTTCTTGTTGAAAAAAAAAATTCTTTAAATTCAGTTTTTTTATTTTGGGGTAAATATGACCTATTATTTCTTTGTGAGATTGGCCTGCTCATTTCTTTGATTTTAATAGATAATAATAAATAAAGCAAGGCATGAAGCTAAAAAGTTTAGGCTTTACAACATATTCCAGTTAAAACAGCCTGATAAACAATAAACAATGACAAAGAAATAGAGAAAGAAGGCAAAATGAAATCTGAGATCAATGAATGTGACAGAAACTGACAGAAAAAAGCGTGAAAGAGAGACAAGGAACGAGCATGCCAATAATAGATATAAAAAAGAGAAAAAAAAGAAACAAAGAAGGATGAGGCAGAGTGCTGGAACAGTAATATGAAGTAACTAAATCCAGATGGGCCAGCGAGGCAATGTGAGGCGAGGAGGCGAGCGGCCTGTGTGAGAAAGAGCAGACGGATGCACGGCTGCTACAGCAGAGGGAGGCTGATATTCTGCGGCCTGTCTTCCCCTGCAGCTCACACATCAAAGAGCCCAGCCCAAATCTCCCATTATGTGGGTCAAGATGCATGGCTGCGTGGATTTGAGAGCATCTACATGTCGTTTTCACCAAGCGGAGAGCTGGAGCCCAGCTGGTGTTGCGGTCGGTTCCGGCCCAAGATTTATACTTCCAGGGCGTTGATTAAACTGTTGCTCATGACCTGCACACATACACACACATGAAGGGAGCGTGGCCAAGTCGTGATTAGAGCCGGAGCCTACGGCTTGCATCTTAATTCCAGAGGGCTGACTTCACACGTGCTCGACCGCTGCAATTACCACCCGTTTCAACTTGGGCTCGGTTTCACAGCCTTCACAGAAAGCATTCTGCACTCCCATTTCTTCATTTGTGCCGTCGTCCGACCTTCCGCAAGCTGAGAAACTATTAATTAAAGCATCATTCACAACTTCAAAGATGACAAAACAGAACAGAAAAAGATCTTGGGTGAATAAAGGAACATAAAACAGGACTTTGGTCCTGCTAAAAAGGAAACAGAAGTCATGTGCGCCTTTAAGACAGCGGTGTAGTTCTATGTTTGAGGTTGTAGAAAAAACAATTACGTCCGGCCCTTCACACTCCAGGGCTGTCTGTGCTGTGATTTAAGAGTGTGCTTTTTCTACAAGCTTCTGGTCATTGCAAGTAATCACAGAGACCTTTTTTGACTTAAGATATCCCTTAGAGTTAAATTGAATTTAGAATTAATTTAATTTAGAATTACATTTCCCTTAGACTTAGAAATTTTATTTATGCTGAAAAAACTCTTTTTTTTTTTAATAATTGTATTTGTTAATATTTAGGGATTTATGAATAATGATATAATTGTTATGAATTATAAGTTTAGTTTACACAACACATTTCAGTTAGAAGAGCCTGAATTCTAAAATCAAATAAAGATAAAAAGTAAAAAGACTGCTGCTACTGTTAAATTACACACAGCAAACATCTACTTATCTATTTAAATCTCTATCATAAATGTATAATTTATTTTATAATTGTATAATATTTAATATTTATAATATAATTATAATTTTAGAATTAAAACACACATACAAATACAAAATCACTTTCAAATGAATTTTTTATCTTCAAATACTTCATGTTTCTATTAATTAATTGTCAATTCGAATATGTTTTAAAACATGACCCTAATTATAACTAAATAAATTAATATTTTTTTCTTAATATTCCTAAATTCCAGTTTTGGTGATTGATAAGTACTTTGTTTTCATCTAAATTAAATTTTGCTTTACTGACATAATGAACACAGCTCCCTCAACTTTGTGGTTTATCTATGGATGGAAGGTGGAGGAGTGTGTGTGTGTGTGTGTAACTGGCCAGCTTCGACTGTGCTTTGCAGCCCTGTGCCCATATATCAAGCCTCCCGCCGTTCTGTGCCTCCTTCCCCGCTGTGCAAATTTGTCCAATTAGCCACGGCCCCACAGGGTGGAATTCAGTGTGAAATGGGCCTGTCACTGTCCACAGATTAACCAACAATAAAAACCATTTCACAGACATGCCCATTTACAGCCCGGCAACAGCAGCACTGCTGAGGTGAGATGCAGCGGTAACCTCCCATTACCCTAAAACGTCCAACCCGTGGCTATTTTATCACCTCTCGCTGATCACCTCACACCGATGACCCACGCACTGACATAAAACCCCGCCAGCAGCCGGGATTAGACGCATAAGAGCTTTACGCATGTTATAAGAAGCTCCTGTCTCTTCAAGAAAATTATGCATTTTTTTAAACACATTACAAACAATAAACTGTGTGAAAAGTTTTATGAATTTTAAATTTAGAATTTAAACATGTAAAAAAAAAATCTGTATAGCAGAAAATGTAAGCATACAAGAAATAAAAATAAAATAAAATAACTAACATCCATACTAAGAGTGGCAATAATTTTGGCCCTGTGACTAAATATGGGCAAAAAAAACAACAACTGAAAAATCTATAGTAACAGTGCCATTCATTTTGACCTTGTGACTAAACATGGGCCATAATATTCAGGAGTGTTGTAATATTGCCCCCCCAAAAAATACACAAACAATAAACTAAAAAAAAAAAAAAAACGGAAAAAATAATGAATTTCAAAACGAAAAAAATGTATATGGCCTAATAATAAAATAAAATAAAATAAAATCCATACTAACATCCATATTAAGAGTGCCATTAATTTGGACCCTGTGACTAAATATGGGTCATAATTTTCAGGAGTGTTGTAATTTAGGCAAAAAAGTAATGAATTTCAAATAAAAAAAATTAATATGGACTAATAATAAAATTAAAATAAAAAAATAAAAAATAAAATCCATACTAACATCCATACTAAGAGTGCCATTCATTTTTATGCTGTATCTAAATATAGGTCATCATTTTCAGGAGTGTAGTAAGCAAAAAATAAAATAAAATAAATAAAAAACTTTTATTGCACATTCCTACTAAGAGTGCAATTAAATTTGAAGGGTACTGTACATTAGCATTGCAATACAGATGCTGTGTACTCGCACATAATAATTCTCAGGAGTGTTGTAGTGTGGCTTAACAATCCTAGACATGACTAATCAAATGAAGATGGTCTGAGACAGAGCTGAGTTCCAGTAAGGTGCTCAGGAGTTTCTGATAAACAAAAGAGCATCCATTAGACTCGGCTGTAGAGCACATGGAACTGCACTGACATCATTCCTAACGATTGTATCAGTATTTCAAGCAGATACTGCAGGCATGTTTGGGGGAAAAAAACAAATCTGGGTCAATGCGTGGATGACCTGATAAAGTCTAAAAAAGACAGGATTACCAGGAAACTTGGAGGATTCTCCGTCCTGTATGCATACCTTAAAGCGAGGTTAGCAAAGAAACAAAAAGACAGAGAGAGTGAGCAAACGCTGATGGGTGTAGAGATTCGTTTCTGCGTCTGCCGCCCTTTCTAGTCTCAGCTGAGCTGTTTTGACAAATCTGACCATGTTATCTGGTGAGGTAAATCCAGCTAAACCTGGTGGTAATGTCTTCGAAGTGAAAGAGATTAATAAGTAACAGTTCCAAGGGCTTTAGTGTGGTTAAGATTCTTAACCCATTTAACCTCTGCTGGAACACAATCATATCAGGACATGAGAGACCAAAACAGCCCCTCAGCAGGGGTCCAGACGTGATATTTTTTCCACGCTCACTGTCTGTCATATTTTAGGTCAGCTCCAACAAACAAAAGACGGACGCTACTCAGCAAACAAATGAGTTTCCAGAGCAGACGAGCTAAACTTTGATGACTGTAATGACACAGGTGCCGTCTGATTTAGTTGGAGCAGATCTGTTTCTCATCCAGCTGATGGCTTTCCTTGATTTACACTGGTGTAATTTTTCTGCTGTGGGCACGTTGATGCTTTCGTCTTTGGCAGAGCTGATTTTAGTAATCTAGTGCTAAGAGCGAAGGGGCGGGGGTAGAGGCCTCTCCTGACGCTTCGGCAGGACGGCCGTTTGATGTGGCCTGCATGTTTTTGTTCCTGGAGCGCTGTACATAATGAAACATCAAAGGCCCGCCATTACCCTTATAGAGGCCAGGCGGAGAGAGGACACTTAAATCATCCGAGCTGCAGAGGTCCACAGCCATCAGGCCTCTCTAATGAAGATCAGCCTCTGTTCACTCTCGCTGCTCAAGAATGACCACTTCAGCTCCTCCTGAACGAGTCCCCTGATCTGCAAATGTACTTAATCGCATAAGTCAAACCTCACGAGGCAGGGGCAACGAGCGACGCTATTTCATCTAGCTTTACAGCGGGCGCTAGAATATTAAAAGACCAAAATCATGTTTACGAGCTCAGAAGAGCTTAAAATACTGGTCGTGCACTGAGGAGCGTCAGTGTGATGAAGGGTTTCATAGATGGAGTTAACGGGAAGATGCCTGTGTGCTAAATGAACGCAAATACAGTGATAATACAGCATTGAGTAATAAAGCAATATTACCCAATTCAGTTCAGACTACATTCAGATTAATACTGTATATCGTATTTCCTAACAAAAACACATTAATGGGGAAGAATTTAGTTGTAACACATATTTCAAACCTGCATTTTAGTCACGTACCATGAAACAAGTGATTAAAAGAGCTAAATAGCCTCTGTTCTACGTAATTATTTCTATAATATGTTGTACATTGTGCCATTTTCACAAACTTAGCACTGTTTATCAGGTGAAAATAATTACACAAATAAGTAGGTGGTAAATATAATTTCATTATATTTAAGAAAATTAATTTAAATAATTAATTAGATTTTAATTATATTAATAATAAAAAAGATGTCCGCATACCAAATTTAAACGGCCAATTCAGATAGAATCAGGAACGTGCAAATTGTGTTATCACAATTTTTTGAGCAGGTCTACCTGAATTGCATAATTATTTTTGAAACAGGCACCAACATACAGAGTGTGTTTTTTTTTAAATGGCACTTTGCGGGTGCAATTCATTTAAAGAGACAAAAAAAAGACATCTTTTACTCATTCTCATGTCATACCAAATTATAGTTGTTTTTTTCTTCTTCTGTGAAACATAAATACAATATTTTGAAGATGTTGCAACTGTTTAATGAAAGTGAGTGGGGTCTAAACCAACACCACTGACTTTCATTGCATGGACAAAAACAGACATTTTTCAAAATATCTTTTGTGTTCCACAAAACAAAGTAAATCATACAGGTTCGGAATGACATGATGCTGAGTAAATAATGACAATTTTCTCTCCCCCACCAAGTACTTTCTAAATATCAAACTGCCATTTTTAGTATTCCACTTGTAATTTCTTAAATATCAAACTGCCACAAATAGAGAAAAAGAAGCATTTGATGCAAGTGATACAGTGCAATCGATACACGCTCCGGCCCATGTAAAGACGGCATCAGTATTGTGAAGAGCCTGCCAACATGCTGACAATGTTGGGGGGTAAACACGTATTTTAATTCATGTCTGTTTCCTCTTGGAGCACAGACTCAGACATCCAGTCCTGTCTGCCATCTTGACGTGTGCATGCATCAGGCCGGCGGTCCAGTCTAATATTTCCTTAATGTAATGGGGTTTGATCTGGGGTGTCGGATGTCCGATATTGTGCTGTTTTATTACTGTAAAGAGTGCTGAGGGACTCTCGGGTTGAGGCTGGCAGGACCCTCTCCCCTCTGCTTCAGCACTAGACACCGTTGTTAAAGCTTGTCTGTACGGCCCAATAACCACAGACGAATCAGCACTGCCAGAGTCTTATGGAAACTGATACACTCCCATCCGAACACTGCCTCCGGACACTGGATACTTATGGAGAGTATTAACGCCAAACCCTGCTGGACCACCTCACCCGTACTATGCCAGTGGCACACGCGTACACACTAACACACATGACAGAGACCACATATAAAGTCTATGTGCCCACATAATAATCTAAAAAACCCACAAATACAATCAGAACCACTCTACATGAGAGCATACACAAAATTATTTTGCTTACAGAGACGGTGAGAGTCAGACGATGACTGAACCACAAACAATAAGTACAGATTGATACATGCCATTGTATATTTGCCCTTTTTTGCCCTGAATAATTCAGAAAAGCTGTGATATCATATCACCTACAGACTACAAAAACTATATTGCCAAAAAAAAATAAAAAAATGTAGGTCACAGAAAAGGGCTGAAAATAGACCCATAGAGATGCATTCATTTTCAGGAATTTTCTGTCATCTATTACAATTTTTTAACTGAAATAGAAAACAATATATATAGACAGGTAAATAATACACCATTAAAAAATAATAATTAATTATGTGGGTATTTTAGTAGTCTGCTAAATTTGCATTTTTGTTCAGTAGGAAATTAATTAGTTTAATTTAGTATTATTTTTTTACATGTAATACACAATTTAAATAAATATAATTAAGAAATTTGAGTGCTGGTATTATAATTGTTGTATGTGCTAAATTAGCATTTATGTTTACTAGGAACTTAATCTTGCATTATTTTGTGATCCTTAATATGAATAATTTTGATATAAAATACAAATCAATTTCTTGTATATTGTTTTTACAGCATTTTTACTGACTGCATTTGTACTAAATTGATAAATCCAAAGTCAATACGTTTAAAAGATTAAATAATCAACAATTAACAGATGAATGATTAAATACCCCTTTATAATATCACTAAAATAAAAATCACACGATATATGACACAACATAAAAAAAAAAACATCATAATACAGCATTATAGTAATATTACAGCTTATAATACCGAAGATCTTTCAGGATCAGAGAAGATATCTGAAAATGACATTAGCAAATAAATCTCAAAATACACAACCTCGGAAGAATTCCTCTTCTGTCTGACACTGGATTTTTTTCATAATAATCAAATTCACTTCATAGGATGGAGAGCAGAAGGTTAGACCCCAGTGATCTTTTATTCTAACGCTGTAATTTACAAAGCTTGTTATTGACTTTGATGTTAAAACTATCCAGGAGAAACGTTAACCATCATATTGATCGATCAGTGGGAGCACTCAGCATCTTCATCTTCAAGTATGGTCCATATTGATTGTTTTAATATACTCCGCTCCACGGCTTAAACTAGGAGATCATTCTGCTCTACATTTGCAAAGTAACCACTGAATCTGGTTATTACATAACGTCCATGCTGATTTACAACAAGCTTTCTGCAGAATTCCAAATATGCAAAATATCCAAGACTTTCAGTTTGTTAGTCATGATAAAGGCCGGGCCAATGACCTCTCCAGGTTTAAGCATCAGACACAACATCCTGCTTCTGTTCAGCAGACCTAACGCTTCAGACAGACAAGCTCCTGCCATGATGGATGGTGCTGTGACAACTCGCTCTAACAGAGACGGACTGATTCATTCACCACCGGCAGGGGTGTCTGGGTGCACCCTGACCCACCTCCTGCCCTCTCCGCGGGCCCCGATCTACTGCGGCCCCGTAGCGTCAGCGGGATAATGGATGGGAGGCCGGAGGGCCGCTGACAGCTCTGGAAACATGTGGCCTAGATTTTTCAGGGGGCCGGCCGTCAGCACAAAGCAGCCCCATGACAGCAGAGCTCTGTCATTGCCACACAAATCTGCCGATCAGCATGCGCCGGAGCTACCTGAACCAGCTGCCACCTGCCTCGACACTTTACCCTAATTGGGGCGACAACTGCAACAGCTGGCCGGGGATTAGGTGGGCAGCGCCAGCCTGCGCCGCCAAGCACGGAGGGTCATGGCAAGCCAAAGCCAGGCCCGGCACCTGTCACCAGCTCAGACCTGAATCCATCCCCCCATCGCATTCGCTTCCCTGATCCTGCCTATTGAGCCACTCCCTCTCTACTCCATATCATAGTGCTGATAGCCATTTCTACATGATGATGCTTAGAGTTCCCACACGGCTTCTGAGCTGGCAGGGATCAGTGAGATATTAATGGGACTTATCAACACATGTGGGTGCAAAAGGGCCGGCAATTTTACGCCTTGATCTGCAGGGGTGAAGGCCAATCCCACAGAGAATATATCCGCAGTAGCGCAGGCAGCTCTCAGCACCCAGTCTGCTCACGCCTGAGGACTCAATCAGAGCAAACGCAAGGACAGATGGCACCGTATACTGCGCACGTAAACATATGGGTCAATGATATATGCATGTCCATGATAAGTCACATGGGTCAACTGCACAAGTTTGTCCATGATAAAGAAAAAAAAGAGAAGAGTTACATTTAATGACTCATGTAGTGTACCAATAAAAAAAATCTTAATTTTCTTATTTGAATATTTGAGTTTATATTAATTTAAAAAGATACTTAGAGTTTTCAAGATCTATCAATCTATCTTTTTAAAAAACAAATATCATGAATTAATTAATAAATATAATCTAGTTTTTAAACTAAAGTTGCCTCGAAAAAGTTTGCGCCACATTACTTATTACTTTGGTTGTGCTGAATAATAAATTCTACATTATTATTGTTTATTTTATATTGCAATGTATTATATTTATTATTAGTTTATTTTTTATTATGAACTAATATTTATTAATTAATGTAAAATAAAAAATTGTAAATATATGCAAACATATACATTATAATTACTATGCATATTATATCATTACTATATATAATAATATATCAATTTAATACAGATATTAAAAACATGCTCATCACGTAAAGGTGCACTAATATCATTCTATGCATTTTCTGAAAAAAAAAAAAAAAAGAATACATAGAACAAAAAATATGCATTGTGTCACTGACCCATATCTACCTATAATCTTTTTTAAAAACAAATATCATGAATTAATTCATAAATATAATCTAGTTTTGGGAACTAACCTAACTAATACAGAAATTAAAAACATGCTCATCATGCAAAGGTGCACTAATATCATTCTATGCATTGATTGCATTTTGCTTGCATTTCTAAAAAAAATAATACATAGAACAAAAAAATAAGTATTGTCTCACTGACCCATATATTTAAATAGAAATTGAAAGCTGTTTCTTTAAACATCACTAGTAGGGTATCAGTGTATGTGTGTGTTTACCTTGAGCACCATGTTGATTAGATGACCAGTGTTGTTTGGGCGAAATGTTAGAGGCAAACAGGTGGCCGAGGCTAATTGAACTTGTAGTGACCTCAAATACACAAGTGCTACATTAGATCTGGTCACAAGAGATGCTTCCAAGAAACATCTCAGTGGGCATGTGAGAACGAGAGATCGAGCATAAGTTGTTAGAAAATAGCAGTTAATCCCTTTGCTGCCCTGCTTATTGTGATGGGTGTCAGGAGGTCACAACCAGGCTTATTCAAATGGTCCATTAAAACAGAGAAACACAAACACTGGTTTGATGCCTCTCGGTTCCTATTCACACAAAGTGACACAAAACAGAAGGGTTTAGCTGATGGAATTAGCAGGGGTTATGTCTATAGAGATTGTCAGTCATCCAGGTCATCCCAGCATGACCTGCAGAGGTTTATTAAGGAGCTTCTGAATGAGTAAAAGAGTGATCTAATGGATGATGAAGCTCGATTCTCCTTAAATAGGTTATCCCACTGTAGCCCTTTGAATGCAGTGTCAGCATGCTCGCTTGGCCGTCTTGGGTTGCAGTACCACAGACTCCCTGGGCAGAGGCTGCCCTGAGTGACAAGAAGCAGACCCGGTTCTTTGCCTTTCCTCGCCCCTAACTCCCCTCGCTCCATCCCTGGCGACACCACTTTTAACAGAGGAGCCTCTTACACATTACGGCTCCAGCCACTCCAGGCCTCTTCCCAAGGTTAGATTGCATTACACCTTGGAGAGAGAATGGAGAAGTAGAAAAAACTTTAAACTTCTTATGCAGTTGCTTGCAGCCTGTTCTGCTGCTCTGAGGCCATAATGGCTGTCATTAAGTGAAAAACGATAACTCGAGCAGATAAAACATTCTTTGGGCCATGAGATACACTCTCCTGGCATTTTTCAAAGTTGAAGTACCACGCTATGGGATGAGGGGCACAAAGGAAAAAGGGCGGGCTGTTTCAGGGGCATATTCATTAGGAGCATCAGGCCTCAGAGAAGCACATTTCGCATAGAAGTGTCCAAGTCTTCTAGCAAAAAGCAGAGGGTTTAGATTCAGGGGAGCCTTTAAAATCATACAAGAGCTCAACAACTACACTTACAGAAATCATCGACGAGCATTAGCGGAACACAGAACATCCATTCTGCTCAGAAATATCACGTCCCATTACTTAATTCAACTGCTTATACACTTGAGCTGGGACATAATGATTGGGGATAGAGGACGTTCCTTTCAGGCACAGACTCTGAAGAATACCACAGATTCCTCACGTCAGACTTCAAAGGCGAATAGTTACTCGCAATTAGAGTGAGTGAAGCCTGTTGGATAGGCAATAGTTAGATGCTCCATTCAGATAGTAGGGACGGAAAATGGAGCCCTTTACCTGCAGCCGTCGCTGATCTCAGATTATTTAGCCCATCACGGCTGATCTCAGGAGGTTCAGCATACCTGGAGACTCTGCCAAACTGTGCTCTTGCTTCTTTGTATATGGCTTTGTTTTACAACAGCTTAAATTTATGGATATTGTTATAATTATGAAAATGTTGGATTTTTTTTCAACAGTGATAAATATTAAACCACTTTAACATGATTCTGAGGAGGGTTTCTTACCCCTTTAACTTTTCACTATTAAAAATAAATAAATTTAAAGGGACAGTTCACCCAAAAATAAAGATTCAGTCATCATTTATTCACCCTCATGTCATTTCAAACCTGTATGACTGACTTTATTCTGTGGTACTCGAAAATATTTTGAATGTTGTTAAGCAAACAATTTCAGTTACCATTGACTTGTAATGGAAGCTAATGGGACATTTCTTCAAAATACCTTCCTTTATGTTCCACATAACAAAGAAAGATTTGGAATGACACGAGTGTAAGTAAATGACAGAATAATTATTTTTGGGTGGGCTATCCCAAAACAAAACAAAACAAAACAAAACAAAACAAAACAAAACAAAACAAAACAAAACAAAACAAAACAAAACAAAACAAAAATAAATAAAATAAAATAAAATAAAATAAAATAAAATAAAACTTATGTAAACATGAATTGATTATTTAAATGTAAAAATAAATTATATACTTTTTACGTAATAAATTAATTATACTATCTTTGAATTAATGTCAAACAACAATCCCCATTAAAAATACATTAAAAAATAGTATAAAATAGTAAAAAGTTGTGCCTAAAATAAAATGGCACAGAGGTTGCACAAATGTTGATGTTAAGATAAAAAAAAACATTACAAAAAAAACTGTTGCGATTTAGTAGGGATGTAACAATTCACTCAACTCACGATTCGATTCGATTCACGATTTTGATTTCACGATTCGATTCGATTCACGGTTATTTTATTTTTTTTAACAAAATTAGATTTAAGACAAATTATAAATTAAATGTGTCTTGAATCGATTTTCAACCGGCTTGCGGTTAATCGTTACATCCCTACGATTTAGTGACAATTTCTGGTCAAAAGATTGTTTACTTGGCCACCACAGGCATGGGAAAACAGTCATAGCAGACGACATATGAGATATACAAGCATTATTCTCCTGTGGGAGGAAGTCTGCCAGCCACCAAGAGAGTCTTGTTTTGTACACTAACACATTAATATTGTCAGTTTGCTGTTCCAAAAAGCACCAGATACATCTACAACCGATCCAAAGCCAAACTGGGATGAAACAATAGTTCACCGAGACCTCAATATCTGGGATTGTCTGTGGTAATAGAGCACTGGGGGTTGTCATTTAAACAGAAAGCAGCTAACATGCTAAAAATTCCCTCAACACAATCCCCCGGAAGCCTTACAGTTTGACCCCTCTTTATACAATCACCCTTCTGCTCAATCTGGAGAACGGCTCCACCGACGCCTACAGAGGGCTGAGTCACCAGCACCTTTCCCCAGCAGCAATGCATGGGTGGTCTGCAGCCTCAGGCCACCGTCTCACACAAATCACAGGCTAATTGTTGTAATTCTACACATGGTGACAGTTTTAGACCGTGAAGCGTGAGGACCAGTGCCGCGTAATTACTAAATTTCCGTGTCAACCCATGTTAATTTTTACCGCGAATAATGCGCTGTCACTTTAATTCAGTGCGTGCAGCACAGCATATAGACAAATAGACTCCGTGCGGAAACGATCGCAGCATGACTGCTGCAGACGCACCGCTCCTGGCGCGCACGCGGAAAAAATACGCACCACACACAGAGTGTGTGAACCTGGCGTTATGTTTGTATGCCCGCCCGGTCTGTTCTCGTGCTCCATTTAGGCACGCTGCCTTCTGATTGGTTCGGAATCGGATAGCATACTGTGGGAGGTCGGGGGCGCGGAAAATCACGCTATAAAGCGATTTAGAAATCGCGCACACTCAAATCGCGATTTTATGATGATTTCGGTTAATCGCACAGCCCTATTAGGGATGCACCGATATTACAATTCTGACTGATATTTATTTTTATGTGCTGATAAATGAAACACTATTGATCATATGTTTGGGGTCGGTTAGATTTTTTTTAATGTTCTTGAAAGCAGTCTCTTATGTTCACCAACCTGCATTTATTTGAATACAGTAAAAACTGTGGGATATTATTACAATTTAAAATAACTTTCTTGTATTTTAATATATTTTAAAATGTAATTTATTCCTGTGATGGATTTTCAGCAGCCATTATTCCAGTCTTCAGTTTCATGTGATTCTTCAAAAATCATTCTAATATGTTGTTGCTTAAGAAACTTATTATTATTATCAATGCTGAAAACAGTTTAACAGCTTAATATTTTATGGAAACTGTGATGCATTTTCTTTTTCAGGATTCTTTGATGAAAGTTTGAAGATAGTTCAAATGAACAACATTTATTTAAAGTACAAAAACACGTCTTTACTGTCATTTTTTATTAATATAATGCTTCCCTACTGAATAAAAGTATTAATAAAAAAAAATCTTAGTGACCACAAACTTTTAAACTGTAGTGTAAACAATATTAAAACAATATTAAGACAATATTTAAGACAATATTAAAATTAAAATTCCACCTTGTCTAGATAAATAAACATTTATGTAAAAGTAGAAATGGCAACATTAAAACATATTCATTTTAAAAATGGCTTTTTTTTGTTTTATTTATTTATTTAATTATGGTCTGTACAATGAAAGTCAATGGGACGTTGATTTGGAATTTACAGACTATCATTTTACGAAAAAAAAATCTTAAATATCTCTTTTGATGTATTACACAGAAGAAAAAAATACAGTTTGTGTTATTAAATAGTTATTAATTTTTTTTGTGATTTTAAAGATTTGAGTGAGTGTTAGATATCGGCAAAGCTAATCAAAATGTAAAATAGGAAATGAACATTAAAAATATCTAATATTACATACAACAAATAAATATAATATAATATAATAATATAATATAATAATATTTATTATTTTGGTACCATATTGATGAATAGCTAATATGGTAACGATATACTGTGCATCCCCAATTTGTGTCCTTAAACATAACGATTCAGCTCTTCTTAAACCCTCAACCAGAACTTACACATTCTTTTCCATCAAACTCTCCATCAGAGCTCCAGTATGAAAGCGTCCTTAGTGCTAATTGCTGCTATTTGATTCAAACTCACCGAGCATCATTTTCTGCTGATGATCTGCGGAAAAAGCTTTTGTGTTTGTGTAAAATTATGTCAAGGTTATAGGGATGCACTGATACCACTTTTTCCAGTACTCGCCCGATACCGATACTTTTATTTTTGGTACTTGCCGATCATGCTGTGTGGTATCGGCGTTTGGTATCGGGGCATTTTTACGAGTACGAGTACGAGTACAGGAGCTCAGTATCGGGCCCGATACGTGCATCCCTACAAGGTTATATGTGAAGAAGCGAGAAGAAGCTTTTGCATAAGACGTTCCTGCTTTGTGGTGAAAGAAGGAATTGGTCTGGCAAAGCCAGTGCTGCCCTTAAATGCCCTAAATGAAGGCCAATACTTCTTTCCAACCAAGATGGTGACAGTGCCCCCGAAGATTAGCAGGACCACCTTGAAGTGGGAAAAACTACTGCTCAAGTCGTTTGATTATTATGTCTCTGCTGGCCGCCAGGGTTATATTTAAGCATTCCCATAAAGGCTGTCAGAAATAAGACTTGGGAATGGTCTGGCCTTAGATGGTGTGTGTGTGTGTGTGTGTGCGAACAGAGGAAGTAGCGTTTCTCCTCAAACAGCTCAGTGTGTGTTTAAGGGCAGCTCTGGTCAGAGCTGTCACACACAGTGGGATAATAATAGGATGTTACGTCCATAACACAAACAGTTTCCTTCCCACGTTACGTTGGCTGGTGTCACTTATTTTATCACTTCTTTTTTATACATACATATTTATTTCTTATTTTATTTTTACTTACAATGAAAAAAAATCCTTCCCCTTGAGAACTTTCTTCAAGAATTCACAAGAAAAAAAAAGAAATAAGAAAAACAGAAAACAAAAACAACGCACCCCCATTGACTTGGCTCCCAGGCATATGGACATTCCTTGTTTATCTTCAATTATAAATAACTTTGGGAAGCTGTGGATCAATACTTTCCCTGTGACATCCTGAAGAGGGGAGGGATGTCAGCATGACCATTCTAACAACTGTTTTTGACTAATATCTCTGTGACTTCACGCAATGCACAGTTCCCATGGCCCTTCACTGCGAGTAAACTGAGGAATACATCACGCTCACTGCAGCCCAACGCAATTCTGAGAGAAAGACACCGATTTACAGATTACAGACCAAACTTTGGCTGGGTTTAAATGACCAACACATAGACGGTGGAGAGAAAAGACAAGAGGTTAGAACTACTGGTGTTTTTACTGGACTGGTTTCACTTTTGAAGGATTTCCTTTGGTTTCAGCCAAAGATACCATACACACTTTATTACATTCAAAAGCTATCATTAGGACAGGATTGGAAACTGTAATTGGATTGTGATGGGGGAAAAAAAAGTTGTCAAAATATAATTATTTTTAAAATATGGGGAGAAAATGTCTGTGAGCTAACACAATGATACTGTTCAGTCTCTATACCCAAACATAGGAAAGAACAACAAGAAAGCCATTACTTTATGTCGACAGACATTGCTGGAAAGTGATGTGGACCTGTGACCCACACTTTATAATACAAGATAGATTAAGCAGTAGAAAAGTCGATTAAATGAGCCAAATTTTGTTCTCAACACATCTTAGTCTTTCACAATGAACTTTGAAGTATAAAACCGAACGGAGACGAGGTCTGGCACAGTGGCGTTTTTATGCAGCTTTTAACAAAAAATACAACCCTGATCATCATAAAGTCTAATTTATAAGGAGCAGAACCATATTTATCTACAAACAGTAATAATCTACAAAGAACAAAACCAAAATGACAAAGTGTGTCTATAAATGTTTTAAATCATCTGGATTCAGTCAGATTGTGAAACACTCACACGGAGAAATAGTTTCATAGAATATTTTCAAGTTGAAACAGCATGCTGCATTGAAAAAAAAAACATCACTATTACACTCAGATCATCAAAGGAGAAAAAAGGAGAAAATTATAAAAAATTACAAATTATATATATATATATATATATATATATAGAGAGAGAGAGAGAGAGAGAGAGAGAGAGA
>NW_015552566.1:200257-206201 GCF_001515605.1 Sinocyclocheilus anshuiensis
TAAAAGAGAACAAACATCTAAAAAAATGTAAAAGTATAAAAGTATATGACAAAGATATAAATAATTGGCTTACAATATTCTATACCCTGGCATGAGAAAAGTTGGGTGTGTTTTTTTTGTATACCCTAAATGTCATATTAAGATGAGACTTCACCATTGAGCAGCATTAGGAAGCCCAAAACTCCCAAGACCACAGAAATACAGCTGACTGTTTATTTTCCAAAACAATGCAGTGTCATCAGAAGCGAGCGCTGTCTGTCCAGGAGGGTTCCGACACCAGAGCCAATACTAAGGAAAACACGTGGCACCTGATACAAGCAGCAGGAAATGACAGCGAGAGTTTGTGACAGAGAGCATTTGTCTGCGAGCGTGAGAAAAATAACATGTGTGTGTGCATCTAGTCCGAGAGAATGTGTGTGAGAGAATGTGTTGTGTGACGCTGCATTTCTGTGCAGACACGGAGGGCCCTTTGTTCAGCCAATATGAGCACAAGCAGGATGGTCGTCTCTCTCTCCCCAGGCTCAGATTAGTCTCAGCTATCTAACACAACAGATACTTTGTAAAATATAATACAAAATATAATTGAATAAAAAAAATAAAAGAGAACAGAACAAAGGTTTAAATCTACACCTACAATAAATTCAACAAAAATCGAATTAATAATTTAATATAATTGAATTAAATAAAACTGTACAGGTAAATAAAGTAGCTAAAACTATATAAATATGTATATGACAAAAATTAAAATAAATGGGTTACTATATTCTATAACTTGGTATGAGATCATCAATGGAAAAAAAGATTAAAATAAAATAAATCAAATAGTAAAAATATATATGTAGAAGCCCAAAACTCCAAGACCACAGAAATACAGCTGACTGTTTGATTTTCCAAACAATGCAGTGTCATCAGAAGCGAGCGCTGTCTGTCCAGGAGGGTTCCGACACCAGAGCCAATACTAAGGAAAACACGTGGCACCTGATACAAGCAGCAGGAAATGACAGCGAGAGTTTGTGACAGAGAGCATTTGTCTGCGAGCGTGAGAAAAATAACATGTGTGTGTGCATCTAGTCCGAGAGAATGTGTGTGAGAGAATGTGTTGTGTGACGCTGCATTTCTGTGCAGACACGGAGGGCCCTTTGTTCAGCCAATATGAGCACAAGCAGGATGGTCGTCTCTCTCTCCCCAGGCTCAGATTAGTCTCAGCTATCTAACACAACAGATACTTTGTAAATCCAGTCGCTCTGTTATTCTTCAGCCGTTACTGGAAAGCTCATCATTTGTGGCTTTCCGCATCCCATCCTTTCTCTTGCCTTCTCACCTTCGATTCTCAGTCTCCCCCTTTGAGTTTGAGAGCAGATGTCATAAAAAGTGAGGAGAAAGACTGTTTAAGCCATCTCTGGTGCTCTGACATTAAGCAGTGCAGTCTGCAGAGCTCGGCCCAGCGGCCCCTCTAATCTGGGCTGATTTATGGAGGGCTCTTCCTGCATCTGCGCTGGTGGGGAGGGCCTCAGATCCTGGAGACAGCCTGGCGTCCCCTGCTACGGACACTCCACATGCACGCTATACCCTGCCCTCCAGCCAGTCCTACACCGGGACGTCTTTCAGACACAAACACACACACACACGGTCTCAGAAGTGTGTATACACGCTGTGTTTGTATCACATAATCATACACAGATGACGATTATGATGCAGTTGTAAACTTGAGGATGGAGTGGTATACACACTCGCACAATTTCTCCAAAATACAACCACACTCACGCCTGGACCAAACAACAAAGCCTGAGCCGACGTCTATGACTAGCTGTTAAATCGCCCACTTCTTTTAATACAGGATGAACTTTGCAGTCTAGAAGAGGAAGAAATTGAGAAAATTATGTGAATATTTTACATAGACACACATTCTCTGTCTGCTGATAATTGTTACTCCCACAAGTCAGAGGGGAGAGGAGACACAAATTGGCCATTGACGGTATACCCTCTGGTCATTTGTTGTGAAATATAGCTTGATGAATGTGAGAAGAGTGTGCTATCTGCTTGCTTTCCTGCTGGCTGTGGCACTGCACGATATGGCAAATCCCATTCATCAGAATAAGCACAGACATCTTAATGCAACCCAGCATCATTCATGAACTCTGGAGCCCTTCTCTCTGTCTGCCATGACAAAACATCAACCAAATATGTATGAGAAAAAAGAAAAAAAAAACATGATTTTGGATGCATATTTTACATCTCACTTTTAAGTGTGTATGTGATGTAATCTTGGCCGGTGACTATGAATTTGAGTAACAACACACTACACACTTTGGTCACTTACATTTGGCAGCAATGTGTGGGTTCGTTTGTTTTTTCCCCAAGAAATGTGAAAAAAGGCTAAAATAAATAAATAAATAAATGCTATTATATATAATGCAGAAATATAAAAATATTATATAAAATATATTTAATTACAAAATAAATCACATTTAATATAAATACAATATTAGCAATTATTTTATATATTATTCATAATTTATAATTATTTTATAACAACAGCTTAAAGAAATAAATTAAAAAGGAAATAAATATAGAATAAATATAAACTTATTTTAAAATGAATATAAAATTATGACTTTGGACACATATTTTATGTCTCGCTTTTAAAGGTGTATGTGATGTAATTTTGGCCAGTGACTATGATTTTAAGTAACACTACACTACACACATGTGTCAGCAAAGTACAGGTTAATTTTTTTTTTTTACTCAACAAAAAACAAAACAAAAAAAATATAAATAATAAAAAATAAAATAAATCAAATAAATAAATATTATAAGCTATTATATACAGTGGTGTGAAAAAGTGTTGGGCCCCTTCCTGATTTCTTATTTTTTGCATGTTTGTCACACTTTAATGTTTCAGATCATCAAACAAATTTAAATATCAGTCAAAGATAACACAAGTAAACACAACATGCAGTTTTTAAATGAAGGTAAGAAATCAGGAAGGGGGCCAACACTTTTTCACACCACTGTATAATGCAGAAATATAAAATAAAATATAATATAAATAATATATAATATAAAATATATTTAATAAAATAAATCACATTTAATATACACATATTAGTAATTATTTTAGATTTTATTAATAACATCATTATTTTATAATAAAAGTTTAAAGAAACAAAGTAAAAAGGAAATAAATATAAAATAAATTTAACATTAAAAAAGTAATACAATTAGTAATAGAAAATATAATATAAAATGATTTTAAAATTAATAACTATTAAGAACTACTGAGGAAAAAGAAACAACAACTTAACTATCTTAACAACCTAAACTGTGACGATATCTAACCCACAAAAAGCATTCTGAAATTATAGTAAATTGGATGGCCAGAAATGTTGCTTCAGATGTCTGAACTATTAAACCAGAAGTGTCATTATTCAGGTAGGCAGCTACCTATAAACTTGCTGGATATAAACAAAACTTCTGTAGCTTGAGTTTTTTTATCATAATTTCCAACGTCATCCTTTTAGCTGCAAACTTGCTGACTCAAAATGTCTCGGGGTTTGAAAAACCACCACTACACTAACCAGGTGTGAAAACACTCTTATCTTGTTTTGACTCTGAGAGCCAGCACACACCTTAACAATGAAAGCAGTACATTAACACCGAAACTCTAGTCCATCGGCTTTGCTTTTAATGAGGATTGGAGCCATTCATCTCCATTAGGTATGTGTGTCCAAACGGCAACAGCCATTATCCCCTCAAACTTGTCTAAACACACGTGCTGACTGGCCTCACATGCATCGATCCTCCGCACACATATACACCTCTTACTGGAAGGCCGGCAGAAGACCGGCCAGGATTGGACTGGTCAATATCACTTACACCAGGAACCTCAGAAAGGAGCTTCCACTTCTGTGGGCAAACACTCACTTTATTTGGGAGCATTTGAGCACATTAGCGCTGAGGTTTGTTTGAATTAACAACTGGGAGCTGTAATAGGAGCACCTTTCAACAGACCGGAAAGCTTGATTTGCACTTTAAACACCACAAATTGGTGCAAAAAGTTGAGTCAAAGTTATAAAATGTACACCGACGACAACATTTAATGTTAAAAATGAGAATCCATGTGGTATATTCTGTCTTTGATGAAGCGCCAGACTACCTGTGAGTGATTTGCGATGACTAACATGGGATAGCGTGAGCAAGGGAGGACAACAAAGGCAAGAAAAACATTGTTATAACCAACAGGTTGCCTCTGCGCGCATCTGGCCGTCTTGAAGAGACAGCAGATGATATCCTACAGGTTGCCCCTGCTGTGTTTTAATTGCTTCTGAGGGGAACTGCGGCCTGATTCAGCTTTTAAAATGAAATTGGCGTCATAATAAAGCAGAAATCATGGAGCGGGAGTTCAGACAGAGTTCAGAGCTGAGCTTCGACTCCCAAGTACGGAGTGCGCAAAAGCCCCATCATCCTCCTCCTCTCAGCGTGGGGGCCGAAAGTAAATTGATAATATCTGTCTCTCTGACAGAGAAGAGTTACTGTGTGAAAACTGCGTATTTTATCAGACTCTCTGGTTCTCAGAGCCAGGCGAGCGGCTTGAGAGAGGGAGGCCTCGGGTTCAGCCAGAGAGACTAATTTTAACCTGCCACTGTGAGCCGGGCCCTGCCGGGTCGGTGGGAAGTTGTGGAGGGGGCCTGACCCCGTGGCAGGAAAAGAGCCTATCGACTCTGAGTGTCTCTCTGTCCGAGGCTCCCGCGGGAAGAGTAGCCTGGCAGGACACTGCACCTCGCGTTCCCACCCCTCCACACAGCCCTGTCTGGCCTTTGCTGCTCAGCAGAGCCATTGGTTCCCAGGCCTGTACCCTATTTTCCAGCTCACCCTTTCTCCCATCAACCCGGCCTGGTTTTTCCCAGAGCTGTTGCCCTCACTACTGAAAGTCAACGACAAAGCCATTAGGGCTGGATATCGATACACAATTCAATTTCAAATTCACAAGCCCTCAATTCAATTCCATTTAGCTATTGCTGTAAATTAAACCGGGAACCTTCCAACTTGGTACATTATGTCATTTTAAATTAATATTAAATATTAAATTAACCGGTTCATTTGTGCGAATGGACTATACAGGTTGCGCTGTACTGTAGATTTTAATTACTGAAAGCATTTGTTCATGAATCAGACTACACTGGTTGCGCTTGCAGGTTGATGATTTGATGATCGTTTGTGTGAGTCCGACTGTATAGGTTGCGGTGTAACTTTCCTAAAAGGAACCAGTTCATTAGAAGTATTTGTTAATGAATCAGACTACACTGTGTAAACTGTAAGTTGATTCACTAAAAATAACCGGTTTATAAAAGCATTGTAAGTCTAAGTTGATCGCAGCTCCATTGGTTTATGATGTACTTAAAGGGGCCATATGATGCGATTTCAATTTTTCCTTTCTCTTTGGAGTGTTACAAGCTCTTGGTGCATAAAGAAGATCTGTAAAGTTGCAAAGACTAGTCTCAAATCCAAAGAGATATTCTTTATAAAAGTTAAGAGTCAACCACGCCTACCTAAAACGCCTCGTTCTAACAGGCCCCTCATATCGACGTCACGATGTTGGAAGATTTGCATTACTGAAAGCATTTGTTCATGAATCAGACTACACTGGTTGCGCTTGCAGGTTGATGAGTCGTTTGTGTGAGTCCACAAATGTTCACGCAAAGAAAGAAGGCGTAACTTATTCTCGCTGTAGTATTGTTGCCGCCGCCGCCATGTTGTGGTGTGGAAGAAGCGGAGTCCAGCCCGGGGTCGTCACATGTGGTTGCCACAAGCCCACCTGCCGCTCCTTTATCGAATCCGCTGGCCGCGCCGTTCTCAAGCCCACCGGCCGTGCCTCACTCTAGCCCACCGTGTGTGACGCTGTGTGTTTCGTTGTGAAAGCGAAACTACTTTGTTTGGCCTTCCA
>NW_015552566.1:206251-239937 GCF_001515605.1 Sinocyclocheilus anshuiensis
TACAGTATGTGGAAAATAATGTGTTTTCTGAACCTTAAACTGCATAAACACATTTCATTACACCAAATATACAAAATAATGTTCTTTTTCATACATCGTATGAACCCTTTAAGCTTACGATGCTCTCGGGAAACGCAGTCCAGTTAATTAGTACCATTTGTTCATGAATCAAGCTATACAGGTTAAACTGTAGGTTGATTCACTAAATATTACTGGTTCATAAGAGTAATTTATACATGAATCAGATTATAATGAGTGAGCTGAAGGTTGATTCTTTAAAAAAGTTTATATAAATCGTTTGTGTTAATCAGACTGTATTGGTTGCGCTGTACTGTAGGTTTTAACGTTACTAAAAATAACCAGTTCATTAAAATCATTTGTTCATTAATCAGACTATACAGGTTAAACTGTGGGTTGATTCACTAAGAATAATCGGTTCATGAGAGTCATTTGCGTTAATCGGATTCCTGATTGAGCAGTAGATAGATTTAAGAAATGGTTTACAGGAGTCATTTGTGTTAATCAGACTATACAGTTTGCGCTGTACTTTTAAATTTATTAAAAATAACCAGTTGATAAGTGCCATTTGTTTATGAACTCGACTGCACTGGTTGCTGTCAGTTTTGATTCACTAAAAATAACCTGTTTATAAGAGTCATTTGTGTGAATCAGACTATGCTTGGCAAGTTGTATTGCGCTATTACAGGCAGGCCGTAAGGTCAATAGAAAGACATGTTTTCATGACATTATTCTGCAGTACACATCCATTTTATCTCATTACATTCAAAACAATTCTCAAAAAATGAATCTGGGATTGATTACTATGATTTTCTAAAATATGGTTTGTTTTGCTGTGGGGCTTCAGCAGATTTAGCAGTGCAAGAAACAGGCATAAAACAAAAGATCAATCTTCAGGTTTTAAGAATCATTATTGAGATCACTCAAATGAAGAATGAGAGTATCAGACAATCAATATTATTACCAAGTCCTAAAAGCAAAGATGGTTGTAGATCTCAGTCCAGCACATATCAGGACATCAACAGTGGACGTCTCAGCCACAGGCTTCGCCCCACTAGACACTCTGCGGCATCATCCCTCCGATCGAATCACTTTAATGAGCCATCTACACGAGACGCCCAGCCTGCCCGCCTTAGTACAGGTGCATTGACAGGCGGCATCTCCTCTAGACGTCCAACGCTTGCGTGTGCGCTAATTATAAAGCGTGACACCTTGAGTGAGGAAACAGTGTTGATTGAACCTTGTGATATACTGAGGGTGTTCATGTGAGAAGACTAGAGGAGACAACTCAACCGCAGTGCCACACCGGTGGGCCAATGTGACACAAACACTTTCTTTCCTTTAATAAGGGCTACATTCATGCCGGTGGCAGCGGCAAACGTGCACACAAGGAAGGGTGAGGACAGATTATACTGGGAAAAAATGAAGGCAAAGTGCAAAGAGTCAAGACAGTAAAGGCGATTGTGTTGAGTATCCGGGCAATGGAGAAACTTCTCAGAAAAAAAGGTTGAGTATCCTGGCCCTGGAGAGGATTCTGGGAAAAAAGGTCCCGTAAAGCATCATGCTCCTGTTAATCAGATGAGGCGGCAGCACTGACACACTCTGGGGAGTGTATGTGTGAGTATATGTATGTGTGAGTGTGTGTGGCCGAGGGTGTCACTCTGTGCCTCTCATCACAAGTCTACTCTATGATGGTTTCAAGAAACAGGCCCTTCTGGTGGAGGCAACAGCGGTGTGTGTGTCAGGGGTGGCCTTAATTCCATTCATAGCTGAACTGATGGAACATGAAAAGTGTAAACTCTATCCCATACCTCCGATCAACAACATACAGACGCACTCAAGCAAAGACTCACTAACTGGAAGTGCATTATTCACAGCACAGGCCACAGAGAGCAGCTGTTGGAGTTTGTCTTAAGTGCAGAGACCCACTCGAGCCCTGAAGTTACACATTTAAAAAGACCTTCAAAGCTCACCACGAGGCATGTGCTAGAGCCATATGGAGACAACATAAACACAGAAAGCTCAAATACATGAAAGAAGCATTCAAGGATGCAGATAAGCCCACAATGAAACAATGCAGACTGGCTTTATTTATGAAATGGCAGTGGATAAAGATTCTTTCTTTCTTTCTCAGACCTCCAGCTCTCATCTCTTCTATAATACTAAAGATTTTACAACCCAAGAGAGACAGGGCGTTTCTTCAACTATGGACAAGGGTGTAATGGCCCTGTCAACTTTTAGAAAATACTCTCTTAAAAACACTCTTTTCCTTGTATTTCAGGAAAGTAATGGAAATTCACCACAGTGTCATTTCCAAAACATCTCAAAGGATGTACTATTTAAATACAATGGAAATAACATTTTAACGTGTTGGTATAAAATGGCCTTTGACAATCTAAATCTAATTACATAGCATTTTAGGTATCCTAACTACAATCATATAGAAGTCTGCTACAATAATATTTTCACTCTTTTTATAGAATCTGGCCTCAATTACAGCTCTATTGGAAATTAAACTATTTTATAAAACCGTTATATTTACCTTGATTTCTCTTTGCTTTCTTTACACATCACCACATATTTCATCTCAAATATGCTGAAATAATATCCCTGACACTGTTGTCTTTTTGGTAACCAAGTATACTAACCTTCAAATAATGAATGAATGAATAAATGAATGAATGAATGACAAAAATAAACAAAAGCATTATTAGAGAGAACATAAACAAATACTTAAATGAATAAATAATTAAATAAGTAAATCATTATTAGGGACAAAATTGTTCTGTGTGGTGGACATTTTAAAAAGATATAAATTATCTTCAAACAGTAAAATGTTTATTTAAATGTTTAAATTATTTGGATTATTATAGTTTGAAAAACAGATTTGGATGGATTTGAATAGGCATCTTTTAGGGTACAAAAGTGTCCTTTTTGAAAAGGTATTGCCCCGAGGTACAGCTTTTGTACCTTTTTTTCTGAGAGTGTAAGAGATGCAGCCAAAGTTGAAGAAACAACTTTGAACCTATGCGTTGGTGTACCTACTGTGCCAGCGTTGACAGCTGGGGTTTACTTTGTGGAGTTTGTACCTCAGAAAGCATCGGATGAAGCATGGTGATCCCTCTGTCATCATTTGCCCATGACCTGCTGATTAAAGCAAAGGAGGCCACAGTGGGCAACATAACCATTAGTGTACCCCTGATGCTCAGGGAGGGGATGTTTAAGCTTGGTGTGATTTATTCAGGGTGTCACTCATGTCTAGATGTGAGGAATGGAGAGTCCTGACCCCTGCAGAACAGGCCTAAATGTGGCAGAGAAAGAGGCCCAGGCCGATGTTTGGTTCCCATGCGATCTTATTTACCCAGTGCTATTTTGGAAGTGCTTTGTGCCCCTTGAGCATAGCACAGCCTGCCTCCTCTCTTCCCCTCCAGAGCCTCGGGTTATGTGAAAAGCCGGGGAGGAAAGAGGAGTGCCAAGCCAACCGATGTAGCCCTCCAGGACTTTCCTACGTCAGAGTTACTCTCCGCAGGCTGTGTGGCCGAGAAGAGGAGGTGAGGGGTATTCTGAAACTGAGGTAGAAGGACTAAGGCAGGGCCAAAGCTTGCACTTCTATTTCCTGACCTGGCAGTCATTCACAGGGACCCTGTTAAGATCTATTTCCTATGTACACCGACTTTATATAACAATCTTACCGCATTGCGTTCCCCAGCACTCTGGCCGTCCAAATGTGTGACGTATCTAAATGCATTGTGAGTAGGACTGGAAAAAGAGTTAATTTTTTTAAAACTGAAAGACATTTGGTCATGTTAACAGTTCTAGCATGTGCATTATTTTGCATGTTCAGTGACGCTGCTATATCATTAGTATGTCTACAGTGGAAAACATACAGCTCAATCAGTGTAGTCCAATTCAAATGACTCTATTAAGATGGTTCTTTTCAGTGAATCAAAAACATAAGTGCAAATTGTGTAGTCTGATTCAAATAACTCTTATTAGCTGTTCTTTTCAGTAAATCAAAAACCAATGTATTCTGATTCATGTGACTCTTATGAGCTGGTTGTTTTTACGGATTCAAAAACACACAACACAACCAGTCTTCTCTGATTCAAATGACTCTTATGAGCTGGTTCTTTTCAGTAAATCAAAAATATACAATCCAACCAGTGTAGTCTGATTCAAATGACTCTTATGAGCTGGTTCTTTTAGTGAATCAAACACATACAGTACAACCACTGTAGTCTGATTCAAATGACTCCTATGAGATTGTTCTTTTTAATGAATCAAAAACATACAGCGGAAACAGAGTAATCTGATTTAGATGGTTCTTTTTAGTGAATCAAAATTGTGAAATGCAGCTAGTATGAGCTGGTTCTTAATGGGGAATAAAAACGATTTGGTGATGGGGGAACCAGCATCCCATTCTCACCTCTTGGTCAAATCTGATCTGAAAGGGTTTATCCTTGCAAACTTTTGTTCAGAAAATTTTGTTCCCTTCAACCGTTCTCACTCTCATCTTTACTCCTTTACTCTGTAATCTGTGTTTGGCGCCCATCAGTAACTCAAACTGAAACAATGCATTACAAACAAGTGCTAATCTACACCCGAGGACAGTAGATGAAAGGGCTAAAGTTTTATTGTGTGAGCGCTTAGCAAATTGGAGCCCTTTTACCTCCATCTAGTCCTAAAAAAGTCCGCTACACTGCTTTTTCTCCCTCACCGCTGTCAGTGAATCTTTTCTGGTGACTCTGATATCTTGAGGAGTTGCATGTTGCTTCCTGATCAAAGCACTCCACAATCTTCTTTGCTAATTGCACAATTATCTCCAGAGTGCCTTGAACGGCAAAGCCCCTTTACTGGACTGAGTCTAATGGCAGCGGCTATCAAAGCGCAGCTCTTGTTTTCTGATGTATGGCCACAGGCTTGGCTTTTAAGGAAAGCACAGCCTTAAAGGATGTCTCTGTTTTACAGAGGCTGCAAGGTTAAACCCCTCTAAATAATCTGGACAAATGGAGTTAGTTAGGTGGTCTACATGTCCACGCGTACAGAAAAAGAGGGGGAAACATGTCGGGAAGTGGGAAAAGGATGTGAGATGAGAGACGGACACTATTGGCTCATTATCTGTATGTCAACGAGAAGCACACACAAAGCATTTCTATATAATAAAGCAATGAAACCATGAGCAAACCTGCAGATAATATGCACTAAACTAATGTTAATCTCGTCAATAAAATCACTCATAAAAATAGTCATTGTCAACATATAGTCAACAAATGAAGATGGATGGGCAGTTGAAGATAATTAAGCAATTTTAATTAAAACAAAAATAAGAATATCTGTGCATCTGCACAATTGCAGATGCATTTGAAAACAAGCAAACAAAAGCATTAAAAAATTCATTTAAGTTTTGTAAAATGTTGAAAATGTTGTTTAATATTGAAGATTTGATTTGGTTTTACTAAATTTCATTTTCTTTGACCAATATTAGATGTCAATTTGGTCAGGAAAATTGAAAAATGTATTAAAAGCTGTATAAATTTTAGTAAAACCGATTAAAATAAATATATTTATTTTCATATTTTCTTAAGACAAAAAAATTTTTTTTTTTTTTTTTAAATGAACACTGCATTAAACTGATCAATACTATCATTCAACTCCAGACCTGAAGTCTATTGAATGAGACTCTTTCCATTGAGGTTAGAAGCTGGATGAAATACAATTCTAGGAATACGAAACCTTTCCAAATGACATGAGACCAGTTGTGAATGCGAGTGCACATGACACTGAAGAGGCAGGCAGACTTCCTCCTCTTCACAGCCTCAAGGACAAGAGCGGCCGTCTGATGTAACACGCCAAAGAGTTCATCAGCATCCAGAACATCTGTCTTGTCAAAACACTCTCAGAGCTGATGTGCAGCCTCTAAAACCAAGAGCAGCCATTCCTACTTTGGCAATATGCTTTCTACAGCGGATAAGTAGTGCACATAGAGGCCTTACATCTCACATCAAACGGTAAACGGATATGAGACATAGTTCGTTTTGTCGGCGACAAAGGGGATGTGAATCCATAGCTAATTATCTCAAGGTCCAAAGAAAGCTAAAGCCAAGCACAGGAAGCCAGCAAGAAGGTCCCACACACACTGTGACCCTCGGATTTGTCACACTAATTTAGACCTTCTGTAGGGGATTTAATAGGTGACTCTTAATTGTGAGGCAAGGTAACAGCCAGCTGGCCTCTGGCTGGGACGAAAAGCACGAAGGCAACTGATTCGGAGCCACATACACCCTTCTGTCCATCTAATACCTTTATAATAAGCTTTCAGGGAAACAATGACACATTTTAATCTCCACGCACTTCTTTTGTCTTCTCAAATGGCCTCTGTTATAGAAATAGAGCAGAAAAAAGCATAATCCTTTTCATTCTTGTGCTGTCAGCAAAAAAACAACAAAAAAACAATGTTCTACTAGCCAAGGTGAAGGTAAATGTTGCTAAACAAATCATATACATTCAGATTCATCACCTTACCACCTGCCAATCGGCTTTGCCAAATTCATCCAGAAAACATGCAAGATGTGGTGTTTCTCTGGCTTATTGTAACCATCATGCTGAAAATAACTTTGTTGACCAAAACAGGCTGTTGAATGTGGCACTTCTTTGTTTTAGAGCTAAACATCATGCCGAAAATAACAGTGCTGACCAAAACAAGCTGTCAGAAAGTTCTTCGATTGACTGAAACAGACTCTAACCATCAGAGGAATTCTTTCCAACATACCTCTCTTCAGCACTGGTCAGATTGTACTGGGCTGCAATTAAGTGTAATCCATCCTGCACATTAACAAAGCCCACGTGTACTTTATAAAACCACTGGGGACAGAGCCAAAGCCAGGCAAGGACACCGCTACTTAGCTTAAACCAACTCATCAATATGAGCTGAAGTTATGACTACTAGTCACACAAGCCACATCATTTTTGTATTTTCATGGATGAACAGGGTGAATCATCAGAGTGGTATTATTCAAACTGAAGTCAAACGACATAATAATTTAACAAGATTAGAATTAGTTTTACATAATTAGAATTACATAATTAGAATTAGTTTTGCATAATTAACATAAAAAAACAACATTTTATTATGTTTATATTTATACTTGTATTTTATTATATATAGAATATATTTTATTTTATTTGTATTTTATTATATTATATTAACATTTTTTATCAGTCAAACAAAGCAAAACAAACAAATCCAACAAGCAAAAAAAAAAAATCTACCAACAGAGTAGAAATATAGTGGAAATATTTGGGTTAGGTTTAATATTTTTGTGGAACTGTGATTTGTGTTTCAGGATTCTTCGATGAATACAAAGTTCAAAGCATAGCATGTACTTGAAATAGAAATCTTTTACAAATCAAAACACAAAGCAAAGCAAAGCAAAACAAAACAAAAACGGTTGTGTCATGAGAACCAGAAAGAGGCAAAGCCAGTGCAATTTCTATATTTTCACAGACAAACAGTTTACGTTAGTGGCGTGCAAAATGCCAGACTCATTACGTGAATACAAAGGCTTATTGGCTTCAAATGTTGGTGGTACAAAAGCAAAGTAGATCAACAAATTCAAGAAGTTCCTGTGAGTGGTTTGTGTGTTGCTCCATGTTATAATTAAGATGGCAGTGAGTGTTTTAAAAGCACAGAAACAGGCCGAGGCACAGATGGCAGATGGATAAGAAGCGAGAAGAGGCAGAACTTTCCAGATGAGTATGAACAAGTGAGAGGACTCAAAGGCAGCAAAAACACGAAAGCGAGAGAAACGCACTCTCTGCATCTCTCTCTGCGTCTTCAGGCCGTGGTAATGCTTTGCACAGGCCGGCTTTTTGAAGGTCACCCGATAGCTGCTCACCCAGCTGTTTTAATATTTAGTTTTTGCGTCTCTCTTTTTTTCCTCCTTCCTAATCTGTCACACTCCTGCAGATTATCACCAGAGGCAAAGATTACCAAAAACATGACAAAAAAAGAATTAAATGAAGAGGAATCTGCCAAACTCTTAATCCTGATCTGTAAGAAGAGGAGGACGAGCGAAGCGCCATCTCCGCACAGAGGACTGCCTGCGGTTACGCGCATCAGCCAGTGTGGCTAACGCACGGGAGGAGACCGATAGCGGGATGCAGACAGATTACAGCTGAGCTCAGGGGTGTGAGAGCAGCGCTGGGGGCCACAGACCCCGCAGCTTTGGCTCTGATTTAAGACAGGCCTGAGGGGAGAGCTGGACCGGGGCGTGAGCCGAGGGGGTATAGGGTTACCGATCACCGTGTGCCAATGAGCAGGTCAGCGCTCCCCTCTTGTTTCTGAAGAGTGAACAGCGAACACGGGCGAACATTTTCAGAGGAAACACCAGGGGTGAGACCACGATCCGATATGATTAATGAATGAGTTTACCAACTTTAAATATCAAACTAATTTGTGCATTTTTATTAAATTACTTTTAAAATTGATTACAAATTAATAATACATTAAAGGTTACAGTAGGTTAGAAAATAATCACACATCGGTCACATTTTATTTTAAGGTCCAATTCTCGCTATTAACAAACCATTAACTATGACATTTGCCTCAACAAACTCCTAATTTGCTGCTTATTAATAGTTAGTAAGGTAGTTGTTAAGTTTAGGTATTGGGTAGGCTTAGGGATGTAGAATATGGTCATGTAGAATATGTGCTTTATAATTACTAATAAATAGCCAGTATGTTAATAATAGTAGGCATGCTAATAAGCAACTAATGAGAACTGGTCCCTGTACTAAAGTGTTACCGAATCACAAACTAACTTAATATGGCTTTTAAACATACAAGTAATAAAGGGAAACAAAGAACAAGCAGTAAATAAAAAGTGCTTTAAGGGTCTGAAAGTTTTCCAGAAAAATGCATAGAGGGATTTTGCTCTCTTTCCACATTACTGCTGTTTGATGATTGATTACATAGTTCTGCATCTTGAAAGAAAATTCTGCTGATTGCAAAAAGGCCTCATAAATATTACCAAAATTGATATGCGACCCTGGACCACAAAACCGTAGCACGGGTATATTTGTAGCAATAGCCAACAATACATTGTATGGGTCAAAATTATCGATTTTTCTTTTATGCCAAAATCATTAGGATATTAAGTAAAGATCATGTTCCACGAAGATATTTAGTAAATTTCATACTGTAAATATATCAAAACTTAATTTTTGATTAGTAATATGCAATACTAAGGACTTCATTTGGACAACTTCAAAGGGGATTTTCTCAATATTTTGATTTTTTTGCACCCTCAGATTCCAGATTTTCAAATAGTTGTATCTCGGCCAAATATTGTCCTATCCTAACAAACCATACATCAATGGAAGGCTTATTTATTCTCAATTTAAAAAAATTGACTCTTATGACTGGTTTTGTGGTCCAGGGTCACATACATATACATATATGCTCATAAGTGTACATACCCCTTGCAGAATATGCAAATGTGTTAATTTTAACAAAATATGAGATATCATGAAACTTGCATGTTATTCTTTATTTAGTACTGACCTGAATAAGCTATTTCACGTAACAGATGTTTATATATACTCCACAAGAAAAAATAATAACTGAATTTATAAAATTACCCCGTTCAAAAGTCTACATACCCTTGAATCTTAATACTGTGTGTCGTTTCCTGGATGATTCACGACTGTTTTTCTGTTTTGTGATAGTTGTTCATGAATCCCTTGTTTGTCCTGAACAATTCAACTGCCTGCTGTTCTTCAGAAAAATCCCCCAGCTCATTCTTTGGTTTTCCAGCATCTTCTGCATATTTGAACCCTTTTCCAAAAGTGACTGTATGATTTTGAGATCCATCTTTTCACACTGAGGACAATTGAGGGACTCATATTAGGGCTGTGTAATTAATCGCATGCGATTGTCATGCGCATCTCGTCAGTAAAGCCGGTTCCGTGATTGGTAGTAAATCTCCATCACCTGCTTTCAGATGGAGGGGCATTTAATACACAGAGCCGTAGTTCACTGACAAGCTAGGCAATATCGCTTTCATAATCGAATGCGATTCATCTGCGATTATGAATGTGATATTGCCTAATTGTCAGTGAAGTATGGCTCTGTGTAGTAAATGCCGCTCCATCTGAAAGCAGGTGATGGAGATTTACTACTAATCACGGAACCGGCTTTACTGACGAGATGCACATGACAATCGCATGCAATTAATTGCACAGCCCTAACTCATATGCAACTCCATTTCACTCCATTCTGTTCAAAAGTTTTCACCCCCAAATGCATGGTTTTTCCTTCTGGAGCATCAGTGAGCATTGGAACCTTACGTATAGCAGTGTTATTACTCATTACATCATAGACAGCAGCATGTCTGCATTTACACTAATGCACAGACATTTTAACATATCAAATATTTTTATTTATAAGACATCGATATTGAACCTTCAGAACTAACAAACACAAAGCACACGCAAGTCTTGAAAGCAGACGTCAGTCAGTGAGTGAGTTTCATGTATCAAATTTATACTACAGTTCAAAGGGCATAAATGATGCCTTTGTAAAGAATTTGGAAGATAAATCCCTTAAATACTGGCAAGTGAAACTGCACATAGTCAAGCGAAGCACAGCTTTCAGAATCAGAAAAATCTATATTTTCTCCCACCTCTAAGACCCATGAAGCTTTACAGGTGGGCTCCTCGTCTCCCCTAAATCTTTCGCACAAATGGCTGCCTTCAGAAGCACATGCCAAAGCAAGAGCCGCCCACCTTTCAGCACCTTCCTGATTACCCCTGCTGACGTCTTCCTCTCATCCGTTCCTCCTTCCCACTCCATAAACAGGCCAGTGCTGGCTGTGTTGGAGAAGGGAACAGTAAACACACGGACAGGGTTCGAGAGAGGGTGAGCGCAGCGTGCAAGCTGCAGTCAGAGTCCTGATGAGACCGAAGCATTCACACCAGCCCCTGACCGCCGGCTGACCCACGCGGATCAACAGCTGCCGTGTGTTTGAAGTCCCCCCTCATGAGCTCACGTTTCATTCGGGGACTTTTCCTGACAATATTATTCTGCGGTATAATCTGCCCCGTTAGATGCTTCAGTAACACCCAATCTAATTTGAACGCCGCTGAGCAGTCGGCGCTAGCTACCGATCCGGCTGGATCCAGAGGCCTGTTCTAAACCCGACCAGTCTGATTACTAGGAAAGACTTTGCTGCTTCTGCGTAGATACTGAAATAGGCCTATCGGATGCACGGAAACAGGCACAAGCACGGGCAGATGGAAGGAGATGTTCTAAAAAGAGCATGATGAAGGTGAGGTGTGCTCAGATCTCGTAAGGGTTTTCTTCGATGTACACAAACACACCTCTTCTCTCTTCCATGCGTGTGCAGTCAGTGGAGAGTGATAAGAGCCGATTCTCCCAGCAGCATCGCCTAAGGCTAGAGAGCAGCTTTAGTTATTTAGCAGAGCAAGAGAGAGTGAAGAGGAATAATGCACGAACCAATCCACTATACAGCACGACTGACCTCTCTGCAATACAAACACAAGCACACTGTTAACATCAACTGAAAAAAAAACATTCAGTTACGTGGAATCCTGTTAAATAATGCATCTAAATGTGATGCTTAATAACAGAGAGATGAAACTATTATAAGACTGCACAATAATTCATTTAACAATCCTTTGTAATCTGTTAGGGTGACTGCTGACACATTTAGTGTAGTGACAAATTCATGCTTGAAAACACACCGTTACAAGTCTATTCACACCAAGAGTGATGCGAAAAAGCAACTCAATGGAAAAGCAATTCAAACTGAGATCAAACTGATGAACTTGTTTTGTTGAAATAAATCTGGAACACCGGTACTAGACATACAATCAAAAAGATTAGGCATGACTTGATAAAAATGTACTGTATACCTTATATGCAATATACCACAACTTAAAAAAATTGTACTTAAACAAATAAATAAATACAAAATTGAAAAACAATTCTCTGTATTGGTCAATAAGTTTTTCTGCAAAAAAAGGCACTAAGAGGAAAAAAAGATTTTCTTAATTGATGTGCACAACCAAGTTTATATATTCTTTAAAAATTATAATAAAAATATTAATAATACAGCAAAAACAATTGGTATGTAAAAGCAAAAAGTTTACATCTTTTTATCTTACAAAAACTGTAAATAAATAAATGAAATAAACTTAATGGAATTTATGTGACCAACAATAACGTTTGTATCGTATACAAAAAAAAGCCACATAAATAAATACTTATCTATACAGTAATATTTACAAAAACTATACAAAGATCGAACTGCCCATTTCAACGCATTGCTTAATTGCTTAAATTCTATATCTTGTCATTTTGCACTCTAGACCTTAAATCACTTTCCTGTTAAAAAAAAAAAAATCAGGAAAATGTCACTAACCACACATTACCCCACAATTACGCAAACAATTCACATCTCCAAATGCTACAGTGGACACACACACACACACACACACATAGTTGCCACAATACTAAAAGCCCCATTCCTCACAACTAACACACAGACTTTTACCAAGAGCACTTTTCACCTCTTTATTAGCCATACTGATGCATTCCATCTCTGCAAGTGTATAATCGGCCTTTGTTTGAGCACAGGGAACAACATTAACCCTCGGTGCTGTTATGTAAGCTTATTACCCCAAAAGCATGCAGGGGCCAAGAGCCCAAACACACAGCGGCAGGATTAGCTAATCTACCGCTCCTCCAGCTAGGACAAGAGCCACCCTATTCCACAACAAAACCCCAGACTTGAGGTTAAAGGTCTGTGCCTCTTAAATTCAACATTCATGGTTACACAACAATGTTGTTTCATTATAAACTATGTGCGTCTAATAAAACTGTGCGTGCAGTTTACATATCGTAGCGCGGAGGCTAATGGCCTCGTTTGTCTCCTTCTGCCGTTGTTTTAGCTCACAACGTTCCAGAAGTTCAAGTAAAGTTGAGAGGTGAGGAGGTCAAAGTGGTTGTGGAAAGCCAGGCTATCGGAAAGGGGGCACAAACACAAATGCCGTCTGGACGCTGTAGTGTGTGACCCCCGTTTCTCTCCTTTTATCTCTCAAACACCATTGGAGTGTCTGGATCCTAAAAACACACAAAACCACAAACACACACATACATCCTCTCACACTCTTTCTCACTTTCATAATAGGCTCACATATGTGACCGAACATGGCCAGATTTTGTATTTTTTTTAAAAAGCCCACAAATCATGTAGTATTTGAAATGACAGCCTACAGTTTACATTCTTTCTCTGGAGGAAGAAACAAATATGAACTTGTGGATTGATGCTCCATTTTTCCATTTTCTGTGAACGCCGGGTGCTGTTGATTTGTCTGAAAACCCGAGTGGAGTAAAATCAGCCCACGGAGTTACATGTGGTGTTAAACTCCAGAGGGAGGGCCGCAAACACCACCCCCCCAACAGTGAGCACAGAGTCATTCACAGTGCAGGAAAGAACATACACACGGGCCATACGGGACGAGTCGGCACAGAGTCACAGAGCGTCGGAAAGCGAGACGAATCGTTTAAAAGCCACTCGCAGGCCTGCCGGAGTGAAAGTGACACCAAAGTGAGAGAAAGAGCAAAAGAGAGGAGAAAACAACACGGCTTTAGCACATCGGAACAAAATTCGCTAATGGAGAAGACATGCTAGTTGAGGGCGATAGCTCTGCGAAAGCCATTAACCGGCCAGGTCCCTGACAGCCATTTCCAGCCGCTGTTTTTCCCCTTCTCCTCCTCTCATCGGTCCTGCGGCCGAAAGAGGCTCGTGTTTCTCATGGGGGAGAGGAGGTGTGAGCGGCGGACATCTCCGACACCGAACTTGAACGTTTGAACCACAGCTCTCACAGAGCTCAGTGGGGAAGAGGGCAAGATAAAGAAGTAGAGCAGAACGTGTGAGTGAGATAGTTCAGAGAGCCTTTGATCCCCAAACACTGCTCTATAGATACACTTTTTACAATGACCTGACGGGGATGAAAGCAAAACACAGGATCGCAGGGAGTTTCATCTGTACACCATGAGTTGAGAATGACAATGGCCACATGGCGAGAGCGAATCATTAAGACTTGTGCGGGAAATATCAACAAAAAAAGACCAATTAGAATTGCCTCTAAAAGAGACAGAATAGATACAGCATTAATGTCATTGTGAAATTTACAGAGCCCTGCATATAACATAAGGAAGAAAAAAAGGTCTCATAGCAAAAAATTAATAATTATTTCTCACAAATTATTAATTTTCTCTTTTTAGTTATGATTTAACTAAATTAAAATGAGGGAATTATTTTGTGGAACTTGCCCACAATTGAACTAAAACAAGGGGAATTAAATAATAAAATGTAGCCACAAATTAATATGCTGTGGTAACAAATAATACCCATAATAATAATAATAATAGAACCTAAGATTGAGAGTAAAGCAGTCAAATTTTGAGAATAATCTCATTATAGAACTTTTTACATAAATATAACAGTTTTGAATATTTTGAGAATAAAGTCAACATTTGAGAATGCAATCAAATTATGAGATTCAAGTCATAACATTATGAGAATAAATTAGCAGCATTATAATATTAAAATAGTAATATTTTAATTTAATTTAGTTGAATAGTTAAAATCATAATAATGATGTTAAGTTATAATGAAGTAGTTTAAAAATAACAAGAATAAAGCCATTCCATTATAAAATTAAACTAGTAATAGTTTGAGAACAAAATTACATCATCTCATAATTTTAGACTCATAATGCTACAACTTTATTATTGTAATTTTAACTATATAGTCATCACTGTAACTAATAAAATTTAGATTAAAACTGCAACTTAATTCTGAAAATATTACTAATATATTCTTAAAAAGCTACAGATTTATTCTTGAAAATTTGACTTTATTCTAATAGAAGATTATGAAATAGCTTTTGAAATTTTCTATTTTTATTTTAATTTTAACATGGCACTAAAAACTGTTGTAAAAAGAAATCCAGATTTCTAATTACAGGGGTGTGCTAAGGTAAGACACCAATGTGTGGACACCGTCATATGGCCTTAGACGAGGAGAATGTGAGTTGAAATCTGCTTCAGCATGACACACACACACACACACACACACACACACACACACACACAGTGTGATTCAACCCCAAGCTTTTTTGACGGGCTGCAGACAAACCCAGCGACACCTAGCCGAGCCGCACAGGAGGGCCTGTTGTGGAGCTAAGCTCTCAGGTTTTAGCTCACTGCCCGAGGACAACAGCACCTGCCTAGCGTGCATGTGTGCATCTGCGTCTCCGCGAGGAGGTGCCCGACTCCATGTGGCTCTTGACTCACACACATAGCTGCTCGAGCATTAAAGATGGCCTGCTGTAAATGAAAGGGGCTCTTGATGAGCGACAAGCAATTATCAGTCTGGATACCTTAGACGAGGAGAATGTGAGTTGAAATCTGCTTCAGCATGACACACACACACACACACACACACACACACACACACACAGTGTGATTCAACCCCAAGCTTTTTTGACGGGCTGCAGACAAACCCAGCGACACCTAGCCGAGCCGCACAGGAGGGCCTGTTGTGGAGCTAAGCTCTCAGGTTTTAGCTCACTGCCCGAGGACAACAGCACCTGCCTAGCGTGCATGTGTGCATCTGCGTCTCCGCGAGGAGGTGCCCGACTCCATGTGGCTCTTGACTCACACACATAGCTGCTCGAGCATTAAAGATGGCCTGCTGTAAATGAAAGGGGCTCTTGATGAGCGAAAAGCAATTATCAGTCTGGATATCATAAGAGCATCACAAGATGTTGTAAAACAGCTGTGGCCATTAGCCATACCTCGCTAATGCAGTAATGCCACTAAATGACATGATTACACTATGCTGATCTGACCGGGGCTAAAAGTGTGTGTTGTTTTGTTTCTATACGTGTCAGTCGGGGTGTGTTTGGTGTAAGAGAGCATGTATCATATTCGATCTTATATACACAAGTGCAGCTAGATCCCCTAACATACAGCACACACACCCACACACACACACACATACATACACACACACAAAACGTCCATCTTGGACTGTCTTGTAGCCCATTGATGGGCCTTTAAATGTCAATTGCTTAATTTACTGAAAACATGTACAAACTTGCTATAGCCTCATAAATTTGAGCAGCAGGGCTCGGAGAGTTAATGAACAGCTTGTAAAACATGAATGAAGGGGTCAGGGCATTACAACGTGTGATATTGTGAATGAAAAGCATGTGAGAGGTTGGAGGATTGTTGGCTTTCTCCCAGCCCATCTGACCAGCAGACCAAGAGCAAGGTACAAAGGGGAAGGAGGTGGAGGGAAGTTGAAGAAAGAGAGAACGAAATGAGAAAAAGTCAGCTGTATTCACAATATGTTAATGTAAATGCACATAGTTTGTGCTGAATTCAAAGCAATATATATATATATATATATAAATCAACAAAGTGGGCACCGAAAAGTATTTGAACACTTCAAATTACACTTTCAAATGTATGAATCTGCCCAAATGACTTTTCTAATGTATGAATGACTTAAGTTTACAAACATTTTGAGTTGCAAATGTGAGTTTTCAGTCTGAATTGAATGTGATGAGAAAACAACATACTGTTAAACTTTGGCAAGAACACCAGTGACCAGCATCCAGTTCACTAACAAATGACTCTTATGAGTCAGCTCTTTTAATGAATCAGTTAAAAGACTCACAAACTCAGGAGTTACAAAACAGAATCAGTCTGATGAATCTTTAATGGAATAAACTCACTGAAAAAGTTCTCCAAAAAACTCATCATGCTCAACTAAAGAAAAAAGCTTAATTGCTGCATTGAATAATTCAGTAGTTATATATCTTTCTTTTTCTTTCTTTCTTTCTTTCTTTCTTTCTTTCTTTCTTTCTTTCTTTTTCTTTCTTTCTTTCTCTTTATTTTAAGGACCAATTCTCAGTATTAACTAGTTGCTTATTAGCATGCATATTACTAGCATATTGGCTGTTTATTAGTACTTATAAGCACATATAAGCAACATTGTTTGAGTATGATCATTTTATATATCATTATTATTGACAAAAATGTTTTTGGTCAATACTGTGAATCGTCCACCCCTAGATTCAACCCTTTTACTTTAAGGACAGGCAGCCACACAAAGGTCAGCCAATCAGTGTTAGGGACATAAGGGCATAGTGAAGACTGTATAATTAACTCAATCAGTTTAATTGGTGGGGGAACGAGCACAGCCTATGTGCTAAGAGGAGAGGAGCAGATGAACAGACAACGCTCCCAAGCGCACACACATAAGGAAAAATGCACACATGCAAACAGATAAATGTTGCTTGGCACGTACACACACTCTCGACCCGCCACTCACAGTACGAGCAATCACAGTGTTTAAAAGCACTTTAAAGTAAAATTTTGGTAACACTTTATTTTAAGGACCAATTCTCAGTATTAACTAGTTGCTTATTAGCATGCATATTACTAGCATATTGGCTGTTTATTAGTACTTATAAGCACATATAAGCAACATTGTTTGAGTATGATCATTTTATATATCATTATTATTGACAAAAATGTTTTTGGTCAATACTGTGAATCGTCCACCCCTAGATTCAACCCTTTTACTTTAAGGACAGGCAGCCACACAAAGGTCAGCCAATCAGTGTTAGGGACATAAGGGCATAGTGAAGACTGTATAATTAACTCAATCAGTTTAATTGGTGGGGGAACGAGCACAGCCTATGTGCTAAGAGGAGAGGAGCAGATGAACAGACAACGCTCCCAAGCGCACACACATAAGGAAAAATGCACACATGCAAACAGATAAATGTTGCTTGGCACGTACACACACTCTCGACCCGCCACTCACAGTACGAGCAATCATTTCAGCCCTGTTCCCTGAGTATTCAGAAGGACAGACACTTCCCTGTATCTGACCCAGCTATCACCTATTCTCCTCTCTGTTCGGGTCTTATCAACATAGCCCAGCGCTCAGCCCACGGCTCAGGTTACACGATTTGATGCAATTGCTTTTAAACTGACCCACACTCATACAATGAAGCTCAGTTAAGAGGAGATGGGAAACATGAAAGCCCCCTGTTGATGTCCCACACTCTCCCCCTGCCAGGTCCCCCTGGCCTGACCGCATATACCCTTCACCGTGATCAAAAGCAGGAATTTGATTAAGGCAGATAATGGAAGACGATGGGTGAAAACAAACTTTCGCAGCTGTGCCACTTCGGAGGGGACAAGACGACAACTGAAACGCGGTACACTTCGAGCTGACCACCCAAACAGATGACAGCAAATGGAGGCATGAACTTTTCATGCTGATTGCTTTCATTCCAGATTATGAATTTTTGAGCCGAGGAGAGGAAAATCGGATCTGATGTGTTCTATCCGGTGCATTTGAAATGGTTGGGAATAAGCATGGCACTTTTGAAGGAATATTCTGGGTTCAAGTTAAGCTCAATCAACAGCATTTTTGGCATAATGTTGGTTATCAAAAATGATTTTGACTTGTCCCTCTTTTTCTCTAAATAAAAAGCAAAAATCTAGGTTACAGTGAAAAGCGAATATGTAATTAAAACATTAAAATACTCACATATTAAATAGTATAGCCACTAATTAGTTACACTCTTAAAAAAAAAGGTTCTGAAAGGATGCTTTGACAGCAATGCCTTAGAAGATCCATTTTAGTTTTACCAAAGAACCTTTAAAAGGACAGTTCTTAAAAGAACCATTTTGTAATACTAAAGTCTAAATTAATAACGGAAAGAATCCATGGATATTAAAAGTTCTTCATGGAACCATTAATACCAATAAAGAACCTTTATTTTTTAAGAGTATACTAAGATTTCTGTCATTTTATTTACAATTTATGATGATCTTTTATCATAAAGCTTAAACAACAATGAAAATACAGCTCACATAATACACGTTTTAACATAAGAATTAATGAAAGTGCTTTTATAAAATTCTAATTAAAGCTGCAGTCCGTAAGTTTTGCCTCTTTGTCGCATTTCTGTTTGAAAACCTGGAATTGCAGCTGTGTGCGGAATTATCTAGCTTGCTTGGGTTGTGAGTCGGCACGGCTCCAGAGCGGATGAATCTAATATTTTGAGGAGTATGTGTGTGTGGCAGTCAGTCACCGCACTGGTGTGGATATTTACTGTACTTCGCAACCACAGATTCTAGCCTACGTCTTGGAATATGACCCAAATAAGAATTTTCACCGTATATTGCCATCTGAACAAGTAACAAGTCTGCCACGTTTGTTCTGACCAACTGAGGAAAAAAGCATTACCATAAATCTCACTACCAATGGTGATTAAATCTAAAGATCGGTTAGCTCACATCAAATCAAACCGTTCAAATTTTTATTATTGTTATACTTTATTCTCAAATGATTAATGTTAACAATATCAGCATTGGTGACTGAGTATAGTGTGTATTAGCGTGTAGATTTCAATTTCTGCACAGTCTAATCTAATTGTCATACTCTTCGAATTTCATATTAAGAAATTCTTTTAACCCAAAAAGCAAATTATGCTCCCTTCGAAGTGGTTGTCTTTAAAATACAAATCTTTGTAATCCCAGGATATCTGTAATCAGTAGCACATTTATAACTGGAATATAATTTAATTTCATTCACATGTGTTTCATAAACACATACTCCTTTATGGATTACAATCCACCATCAAAATGATACATTTAATTATTCCAGCTGCTGTGAGAAAAGGCTATAAACGATCGGCCACCTGCAGGATCCTCACATGCGATTGCCTAGTAGCCGGGAAAACTTCTTTATGTTAACAGACGTGACGTAATGACGCGGCAGCATGCTCGAATTTCCCGCGAAAAAACCTACCCGTACCGCTCAAATTAGAATCATTTCGGATCATTTTTAACCAAAACAAGTTACGGACTGCAGCTTTAATTAAAACATTTTAATAAAATTATAAGCTTCACATTTCATGTGGCCCAATTCATGTCTACTGTAAATGCCTCACTGTAACTTATTTAATTATATTTTTTTTAAAGAAAAACAAAGGATGAGTCTTTTTTCAGTGGTAATCAACATTATGCCACTTGTATTGGACCTAAAATGTTCCATTACAGACAGAAAAGAGCAATGTGGCTATGTGTGCATATATGCTGCATGGGGTAATGGGGGGTGTGTGCTCAAAAGTGTCATGAGCAGGAAGCTGAATGACCTATATGACATCATAGGAAATGCCCAGTTACATCAATTAAGCAAATCTTTCTCTATTTTCCCACATCCGTGCAATTTCCTGCACTGAATGGACCAGCGGAGAGGAGCGCAGCGGCTGTACAGCGCAGGCCGAGAGCTGAGCAGTGGCTATGAGAGCGCTGTGGCTGCTGAGAGGTGTCAGCATGGAGCCAGACTCTGAGCCTACATTCAGGGCTTATCTATTGTGTGGCAACAAGCAGACTCTTTCAGGGGGACTGTGTGTCGCCAAACTCTGCTAATGAGCATAGCCAGCAGGGCCACAATGCTACACAGGGCCCCCATTCAGGAGCACAATGCAGGGGCCAGGTTTCCAGTGTGGGCAGTTGGAGTGGGGGGCTGGCAGGGGCGGCAAGGGCACTCAGCCCCTATCAAAAGGGCAAAGCCCAATCTCTGTCAACACACACTTAACTGACCAGCCAATCAAACAAGGACAGTGGAAGGGAGGGAGCATGTGGACAGAAAGGGGAAAATGGACAGAAGCCATAAAAAACATCCCCCTTTTTTCTAGCTCTGCTCAGTATGTGAACTTAAAATATACGGCATAATTTCATATTGTTTATTATATTTATATATAATGAGTCAACTAATATAAATATATAAATACACACACATAGAGAGGGACAGGGATGAAACATTATTAGTTACTGGATTGAAATACATGATATATTACCATTCAAAACAAGTTTAAAATTATATATATATATATTAAATTATATATATTTTAATACTTTCATTCAGCAAGGACGCATTAAAAAGTTATCAAAAGACATTTACATTGATACAAAATATTTCTATTTTATGTTCTTTATATTCTTTTTAACATTTTTTTCATAAAATATTTCTATATTATTATAGTCATTAAGATACATTTTATATTAGTTATATAAAACATTTCCATGAAGTTTTTAAGCAGCACAACTGTTTTGCACGCTAATAATAAGAAATGTTTCTTGAGCACCAAATCAGCATATTATAATGATTTTCACATTAGAATAACGTGAACCTGAAGAGTAAAGTAATGGTTTGCTGAAAATTCAACATTGTCATCACAATAATAAATTACATTTTAAAATATATTCAATAAAACAGTTATAATATTTCACAATTTATAATATTTTGAAAATATATATAATATTTTCATATTTTTTTACTGTATTTTTGATCAAATAATTGCAGCCTTGGTTAGCATACGAGATGTCTTTAAAGAAACATCTTTAAAAAATCTTACTGGCCCCAAACGTTTGAAGCTTGTGTATGTTTTTTTAATTTACATCAAATTATGTTACATAATATTATTACAAACTGTAATTAAATGGATACTTAAAAAATACAATAAAAACTCTTCTGATCTGGGTGTTGGTCCAGTGACTCTTTTCCTGTCTTTCTCCCAGAGAAATTGACAGGGAAGGAATTAGAAAAAAGTGGGGAAAAAAGATGTTCCCAGCAGCTCTGATGCAAAAGTCACATGAGCATGGCGACTGAAAAAGCAGGCCATGTCAGCTCCCATCAGCCAAAGAGTGTTTTTTTTTCTTCTTTTCAAAGCAGCTATTTTCAATGTTCCCAGGAGCAGAAGTGGCTGGCCATTAAAACCCTGTTAAAACACTTCTGCTGTTGTCAGCGGCCGCGAGGCGGAGTACCCAGTCCAAACGCTGAGATGCTATCTCCCCGCAGCAGTTCACCGCCGCTGTCAATACTGTGAGCAGGAAGGTGCAAAATGAGTAACAACCTAATTTGGGCATCAAAGTTTTATAGTGCTTTCTCCAGGCAAGAGCGGGGAGGGGTGGCTTGTTCCTCAGCACCATCATATGACCTTCAGTCCTGAACCTTTTAAAACCTTTTAAAACGGCCAGCTTACACTCAGAAGTATTAAAAGGAAAAATGTAAAAGGGGAGAAAAAACATGTCGGTCTCACTTTTACAGTTCCAACCTCGGGCTGAATTACATTTCCAGCATTTACGTGGATAACAGTAACTCTCTCGACATGCTTGGTCTAACCCTTCAGAAGCTTTCTGCTGGAGAGGAACTTTATTTATTCACTACATCTGCCACTTCGCTATACAGAAGCCATAAATGCAATTCCAGAAAACATTTGGGCAAACTTCACTTTGCTTCTTTGACCTCTTTTTAACACTTTTTGCGACAAGGGATGAAACACCTCAGGAGGGAAGAGCCCGAGGAGATGTCAGAGAGCTTTTTGCTGAGATCTCTGAGGGAGGTGGCTGAACTCTCTCTCAGACTCTGACTCTCTGTGGATGTGCAGGTTTAAGTGAGGTGGTTTTTATTATGTTAAATGCATGGGCCTTCATCATGTCTCTTACGATGCTCTGAAAGAGCTGGACGCTTAACCTGCAGGAATCAATATGTGGTCTAGGCTTTCGGGTAGCACTCAGAAAGAAACAGAGCCGGGGCCATACTTGCACAAACAGATCTCTACATCTGACTAGACTGCTGACCACTCAATTGAGCAGACAACATTGACTCCATGAGATTAAATCTAATCATTATTCGAAAGAATTATATATATATATATATATATATTAGGGCTGCACGATAAATCGCATGCGATATTTAACGCGCATCTTATCAGTAAAGCCGTTTCTGTAATCAGCGGTAAATCTCCATCACCTGCGTGCCTTCACATTGAGCAGCATTAACTACACAGAGCCATTGTTCACTGACGAGTTGCGCAAAACCACGCCCTAATATATATATATATATTATCAGTGTTCTTACTGTTAAAATTGTTTTCAGAAATTCCTGAAAAATAAAATTAAATATTGTTATATTGTACTGATATTGTTAACATTAGATAAACAAAACTAAACTGAACATTTAGAAAATGTTGCACTGGCAACTAAAATAGAGTAAGTTTAAGTTGAAGCACTAAAATTATTAAAACTGAAATAGACAATTTAATGCTAAACAGAAATATTAAATCGAAATAAAAAAATAACTATTAAAAATGACAAAAGCACATAAAATCACTAAAACTTAAATGCATACTATACACTCTAAAAAATGCTGGGTTAAATACAACCCAGTGCTGGGTTAAATAGGGACAAACCAAGCAATTGGGCTGTTTTGAACCAGTGGTTGGGTTAAATGTTTAACCCAACCTTCTGGGTAGTAACCCAACCGCTGGGTCAAAACAACCCAATTACTGGGTTATAAATAATAATAGTATTAATAAATAATACTATAAAATAAATAAAAATATATTTGTATATAATTGGTTAAAATGAAATGTATCATACACTAGAACAATCAATCATAGTTCTAGTATTATGTTTTCAGATGTCACTATGATATTTGGTATTAATAAAATAAAAATCAACTTAATTTTTTTTTTTTTAAACAGAGATTTATGTTTCCAAAAGTGTCCAAATACTTTTTAGGAGCACTGTATATTAACTACCTATTAACACCAATACACAAATATACACAATCGAACCTGGTTCACAGTATTTCCTGACACCATCTCTCTCTTCACCAACCTTTCCTTTTTCGTCTCAATTAAATCACCAAAAGGCCAAAAAAAAGAAAGAAGGAAAGAAAGAAATAATAACCAAACATGCTAAAAATAAAAAGCTTTTTAAATTTGATTTAATTTGTAAGAATGTTAGGCCTTATAAAACAGTGATGGCAGACATGAAAGTGGGGAAGACAGAAAGGGAATGAAAGATGACTGAGGCCAAATTTGAACCTGGGACACCCTGAGGCAACAGCTCTTATATGTCATAAGCAAGTGCAGTACTTTCTGCTCCACAGCTTTTCATGTATTATCCCATTTTTCCTCACACTTGAGTGTAGGACAGTCACATAAGACCAGAGGAGCACAATATGACGCCATATAAAGACCACAAACACCACTGTGTTTAAACATCACTGCAGATATGACATGAGCTTTAGTCAGCATCGTAACCAATGTTTTGTAGTCCCTCAATGACGTTATGAACTCGAGCCAAAGCCCATAAAAGCTTCAACACAAAGACGTGCATTGAGCAGGGTGCCGGGTGGCTGAGTGTTTCTCCACAGTTCTGAGGACAGATGGGGACACTTTGACATAATTCAGACGAGCAAGGGATGCAAAATAAGAGTGTGGCGAAACCATGTGAACTTTAAAGATATGATATTGGTGGCTCATGGTCAACTTTTCTGGAAAACATCACACAAAACAAACAAACAAGTCAAACAGGGCTGGAGAAATGACTCCTGTAAAACGACCACTGTGACAAAAGACCGGCGACTGACATTCTAGTCTCTGCTCTGTCTGGGGTTGGAAGTGTGTAAGTGCTGTGTTGTTACATTTAAAGAACAGTGTGGTTGAAGGGGAACTGGAGGCAGATATATGACTCTGAGAGAGAACTTGTATTCCCCATAACCTGTGGCATGGTCCATAATGTTGCCCTAATGTGAGACAAACAAATTGCAGCTGGCACCTCTGCTAAAGTGATTTTAGCACTGCAAAGTGCACTGTCATCAAGAATGTGGATAAATTACTGTTGAAAAAAATGTAAGGTCCGTCAATTTTGTTATGTTTCTAAAAGGAGTCTCACATGCTGCATTTATTTGATCAAAAATACAGTAAAAACAGTAATTTGTGAAATTTTCTTACAATTTTAAATATATGTTTTCCATTTTAATAGGCTATATTTTAAAATGTAATTTATTCCTGTAATGGCAAAGCTGAATTCAGTGGTCATTACCCCAGTTTTCAAAGGTCACATAATCCATCAGAAATCATTCCATTATGCTGATTTGGTGCTCAGGAAAAATTTACTGTTATTATCAATGTTAAAAACAGCTGTGCTGCTTATTATGTTGTGGAAACAGCTCAGAAAATTCTGAAGAAAAGCATTTATATAAATGAAATATATAACTAATGAAATATAAATCATAGGGGTGTAACGGTACACGTATTCGTACTGAAAATTTTCAAAATATGAATTTAAGTTTGGGCTCTGTTGTTAATTGTAACATTATAGTAATGAAAAAGGGCTCCCTATAGTTTTAGAGCAGAAGCTGAGGTAGATTTTTATCCCTAAGAAAAATTTAATTATAACTGAATTTATTTAAAGAAAGAGCAATTTGTTCAGTAAACCATTGTTTAATAATAAAAAAAAAAAAATTATGTTTAGTTTTTTTCCCTCCTGCTGTACCGAAAACATACCGAACCATGACGTCAAAACCGAGGTACATACCGAACCGTCATGTTTGTGTACCTTTACACCCCTAATGAATCATGGAAGTAAAATGGGTGAAAGATGCATTTATTTTAAGATTTAAGATGTGTTTATCATCTCAAATTGACATCCAACATGACAGGGCAACTTAAATGTATGTAAAATAAAATAGAATCAAGTGGAAACAGTGCACCTTTAACTCTCATTTTATGAAGTACAATCATTAACATGCATGAAAGGATGGTTTTATGCAAAAGTGACACCCACACATTTACTTCAGATAAAGAATGTGGTGCAGGAGGTGGTTAACTGTATTTGGGCATAGGGAGCCGTGCTGTGACCTGGACAGAGTGTTCCATAAGAAGAGCCACTCCAAGTGATAAAAGGAGGTTTAAGGAGGCTTCAACTCACTGAGGCCTTCCACGGATTTTATAAGGCCGTTCTCAGGGGGAAGGAGGGACTATCAGGGGAGGGGGGCTGGTGTGTACTGTGTGTGTGCACCCTGCTCACCTCTGCTCTGTGTTCCCCCCTGCTGCGCAGGAGTTTATTCACAGGAAATGTGCGGGGAGCATCATGCCTGGCTGCCTGATACAGAGTGACACAGAGTCTCTTTTGAGAGGAGAAGTTAGCATGTCAGGCAGGTCATCGCAAGGCATGCAGACAGTCGATAAAATATTCAATATGCCACTCTAATATCATAGATCTAATAACACAGAAAAGCTGGGGTTTGAAGAAAAAAGCTGTACGTTTTCAGAGAAGGTTCATTGGTTTGAGAGATTTGTTCAAATTTGATCTAATTGACTCGTCCGCCCCATGTGTTCGCTTCATGGGAAACGGCATGGATTTTCTCCCGGGGAAACACAGGGCCAATGTCCATAAAGAGTGAAAGTTCAAAAGTGCACTGTGACCTCTTGGAAAGAGACTGTGGCTGTATAAGCCACACAATGGAGGAGAAAGGGAAGACGTCTTCATCAACCACTATCCATTCAGTATCACTTCTATTTTTTTTCTTTCCTCTGGCTATTTCTCTTCTGTCTTTTTTTTGCTTGTATCCTTCCTGCCTGCAGGCAGGGACCGTGCACACGGTTGACCTCATGTGCTTGGGTCTCGCTATTGTTTCAGTATCACTGTGGCATACGGCCCACTGCTTCCCATCACTACAACACAGAGTCAAATATCCGTCGTCAATTCACCACAACCATATGGCCAGAGCACATTACCGCTACACTCCTTACTGAAGAAAATGGCTTTGAATGCAATTAGCATCACAGTTCCTAGCATTATTACACAAAATAAATGAAAAAGTGCTAAACAATCAATCATTGCTCAGCAAACACTTCACTTTTAGAATTTTATTAAATTTGCACAGTAAAAGGAAACCCGAATCTGGACATTATGCATTATTAAGCTGGACCACAAGTTGTGTGGCAGAGCAGGAAGGGGAGGGCCTTCGTGTAAACGGGACATATATATTTTCACACCACACCTGCCTTTCATTGCTGTTTCAAACACTTTTAGATTTCCGACAAAAACAAGGATGTGCAATGCAAAGAAATGCCGATGTATGGCTTTCAAATGGGAGGTAAGTGCTAAAAATAGCTGTATCTGTTCTTAAAGTAGATTTTTCATTTGCCAACAGCACACATTAGAGAAGTCAGTAGGCTACACAGCTTTCAGATAGCTATAAATAAATGTTTTTCACTGCCAGCTCAGGCCTGCTCTCCTGTATAGCAGCCAGACTCAAATAAATAGCATTGATGAAAAGCAATCCCATGAATTCGGTTTGAATATAAACTTCTTTTACACCATTTTAACAAAACATGTAGCAAAACCTTCCATGAATAGCAATGCATAATATATTCTATTTTATTATTCCCATTTTGCCTATTTATATAACCTTTGCCATCATTTAACGCTTATTCAAAGGTAATCTTTGAAAACACTAATAATTACACTATCATTCAAAAATATGGGTCTTCACAATTTTTTTGAAACAAGTCGCATGCTCACCAAGGCTGCATTTATTTGATAAAAAATACAATAAAAACAGTAATATTCTAAAATATTATTAACATTTAAAATAACAGTCTTGTATTTCAATACATGTTAAAATGTAATTTATTCCAATGATGGCAAATCTGAATTTTCAGCAGCCTTTACTCCAGTTTTTAATGTCACATGATCCTTCGGAAATCATTATAATATGACGATTTGGTGCTCAAAAACATTTCTTATTATTACCCATGTTAAAAACAGTTGTGCTGCTTAATATTTTTCTGGAAACATTACATTTAAATTTTTTTCAGGATTTTTTGACAAATAGAAAGTTCAAAAGATCAGGATTTGTTCGAAATATAAATCTTTTGCAACATTATAAAAGTTTTTGCTGTCACTTTTGATCTATTTAATGCATCCTTGATGAATACATTTTTATTTTTTAATAAAAAGTCTAAAAAATTTAGAATGTAAAACTGTAATACTGTTAATAACTCACCCCAAACTTCTTAAAATCTCAAAATTAATATGCATTTTACACTGTACATCACAATGTTCTGAAGCCTAAATTTGCTTAAAATGCTACAAACACTCCCCGGGACACAACACAAGTCAGGAGAGCATGGATGGGGTTATGGTTAATCTAATGAAAGAGGGGTGAGCAGAATGTGAGTCCACAAAGTCACATACTCGAAGAATGCTGTCGGTCTGGAGATCTACAGAGTTGACATTCAAGACAATGAGGCGTATTTTACTAGATGCAAAAAGCCGACAGAGCACATGAGCCGGCGTGACAAAGGGGCGCCTCTCTTTGCCCGCTGCGGTGCCGTGAGAAAGACAAGCTTGTTGCGTATATCAGCACAGGAGCCCATTTCATTGACGGCCATTCATTATCATCTTAAACGTGGCGGCTCGTGAATGAAGCCAGGGCCGTGGCATAGCTCGGCCTCCCACTCACAGCTTTGGCTCTCACACACTGCCCCCCCATCCCGTCCGCTACGGAGGATGATGACTTCGAAAAGTGGCAACATTTGTTTCCACTTAGGTTATATGATCTCTAGAGGTCTAATTTGAACAAATCTCCCAGTACAGCCACAAACGCTACTCCTTGTGTGAGATCTGTAATACAGAGACTGAAGCTAATGTTGTGCTAAAGTAAACAAAGCGCTGGGTCCAGAAAGCAGCGTGGCAGGGCTGGCATGGTCAAGGTCCTAACACTTCCTTCTCATTACTGCCTAAGAAAGATACTTGGGTAAACGTTACTCACCAAACCCTGTCATTTATCTGCAAAGTAGCTCCCTTGACACAACCAATAAACAGCTTTTGCTCTAGAAAGCGTGCGTTAGACAGAAAAAGTGAGAACGGAAAGCACTAGGAAGTGTTGTAAACTGCCTCAAGCTCTCTGCTGTGACACCCTGAACGCCACTCTGTCCCGTAGAGCAGCGGGAGGTTAGGGAGCCCTGGGAGAGCGGGTTCGTGAAAACTTAATGACTTGTCCTGTTCAATCTCCATATCTTTGGCCAAGAAGATGAGAACTTCTCTCTCGATGCATCATACACACAGCTCTGGTCAACTCATCAGCAGCCTTCTCGGCCCAAACCATTAAGTTTTCATGTTAAATAAGGATACGCACAAGGACATGCTCATGTTGGTGTTGTTTGGAAGCGGAAACGGGTTTCCTCCTGTCAGCCGCCTTTACCTAGTCCTGCAGAATAGGTGTTTTATAATTATGAACATTTATACACCTATTTCAAATGATATTGATGCGGCTCCACATGTACACTGACGTTCATAAATTTGGGGTTGAAATAATTAGCTTTCAGAGTTTTTTGAAAGTCTCTTAGATTCACCAAGGTTGCTTTTATTTGCCTAAAATACAGTAAAAAAACAGTAATTTGGTGAAATATTACTACAATTTTGAATGAACGGTTTTGTATTTTAATATTTTTTTAAATGTAATTTATTCCTGTGATAGCAAATCTGAATTTTCAGCACATTACTCCAGTGTTCAGTGTCACATGATGCTTCCGAATCAGTCTAATATGTCGATTTGGTGCTCAAGAAACATTTCTGATTATTATCAATGCTGAAAACAGTTGTACTGCTTACTAAATTTGGCAAAATATTTTTGTAGAATAGAATAGACATTTCAAAAGAATTAAATCTATTTGAAATAGAACAATCTTTTGTAACATTACACGTCTTTACTGTCACTTTTGATTGATTTAATGCATCTTTACTCAATATACTCAATTATAATTTCTTATACTGACCCCAAACTTTTGAACAGCAGTGTTGTAGGTTCTAGTTATATATAGTTAAAGATATATAGTGGTCGATGCCAATATCCTAATGAGTACGGAGTGGCCAATAAATATGATATCCCCCAAAAAATTCATGTTTTTTTTTTAATACTCGTTTACTAATTTGAACTTATAAAAATTAAATTATTTAAAATATAAAAATAGATTTATACTCTACATAGCAAATTCTTGAATCTTTTATGTATTCCTTTATAGTATTTTTATTAATAATATAGCATGCTACACTAAAATATACACCGTGGTCTTTGCTCATTGGGAACCAAGACTATATATATTGTTTGACCACTAGTTGGTTCACTTGAGAGGAGAAAAATGGACCATGTCGTATTTGCTGCCAATGGAGGGATTGAAATTCAGAGTTTAAATCTGATTGCCAAAGTTGGATGAGCAAGATGCCATAGAGGTAAGTAATGCAATTCATTCATTCATTCATTCATTCATTCAAAAAAAAAAAAAAAAAAGGAGGAATCTGGTTGGGGAGATGTGGGGAGTGAGATGGGGAGTCTAATGTCTGGCAGATGACAGATCCCTAAATTCCTTTCTTGAGCCTACAGGACAGAAGTGACTCCAGGTGAACAGTGTGGCTTTATGTTAATGCTTCAACTCAAGGGCCCGGCACTGATTAGAATGCTGGCAGAAAATAAAAAGTGCCCATTGAAAGAATGGGCCTGGGGTCCTCGTCTCAAATCATATTTTGCAATGCCGCACAGGAACAAAGCCGGCCCAGTTCACAGAGTTTTCTTTTTGCCACATTGCACAAAGGCCCCTCAAACGTACCCCTGCGAAGACTCGCAAACCATGCGATTGAAAGCAGAAAACTAACATTTAACGCCAGCTCTTACATACTTTGAGCCCCTCTTTTAAAGCCATAATGAAATTCGAAGGAGGCGGCAACTGCCCGTAATAAGACGCACAGGGTGTTTTCAGACGACGCCTCCTTTGCCCACACTGTGACCTGACATTTGCGTCTGCTGACCGTGACCTCGCTTGTTTTTTGTTGTTCTCTGATGGATGGTCTTCTAACAAGCTAATCGCCTCAATAATTGTGGTAATGACACTTTATTAAAATAATGATGGAGAGAAAGTGGGGGCAGTCACAGCTGAAGCTGAAAACAGTTCAGGCAACTTCTGGCAAACTTTGCAATACCAATAAGAATAAATAAAAAAATTTATAAATATAAATATTTTAATTGTATTGTTTTAAGAGGAAAAAATATCTTACAAGTATACAGTGGCTACAAAGTGTAATAGTTGAAAGGTGATGCTTCTTGGGTTGGGTTATGGTGGTGAAATGAAAACTAAAACCGGGCTCAGACGCTCATCTCCTTCGTCGCCTCACACTCACACTCACCCCATTCCCAGCGATTTTTTATCCTTTACACCTCTAAAGGAAGTTCAGCTCAGCCCTGAAGCACAAAAACATCCCCAGCCCTCCCTGCCCCTCTAGCCTCATTCACAATCACCAGCATTCCCCAATACAACACTGACTTTGTCCAGTTGCTCGCCCGCCATAGACGTCAGACTGAGGAGTGACTGAGGACCCCGAGTGTCTGGCTCCAGAGGTCAAAGACGGAACACAGAGAGAACCAGCAGACAGAGTGGTACATCCCTCTCGCCACCAGGCATGAGAGACGAATAGTTCAAGGGCCTTCTGACTGTAACAGTGACTGCTCTGACTCTCAACACTCCAAATATTTACACTCGACGGAGCCTTGGTCTGAGAGGCATGTTATACATATCGTTTTACAGGGTGCTGGGGTTTCGTAATATATAATGGACACAGAGAATGTACACTGAGGCTAGAACTTCAACATTATTCTTTTGCTCCCTTGCACGTACTTGTATTGGTGTCTGGATTTTTATTTTCATTTCTATCAATACACCATTTTTTTTTTAAACATTTATTTTGGATGAAAAACATGACAAATTATTTATAAAATAAGATAAAATAAAATCCACCTGATTAAAGCATAACGACGGCATGTAAAAATATAATGCTATACACATAAAACATACACATCTACATCAACAAGCATTTATGATAAAATTTATAATTAAATATATTTATTATAAAATGAAATAATATAATTAAATGTATTAATTAAACTTTAAATAAAAAATATGAATACTTTTAATCTAGTAAACAGTATAAAATATATATATATGCTATAATCACGCATTTACATGCATATGTATCACACATAGGGATATTTCAATTTTTAATAAATAAGTTAAATAAATGAACAAGGAAATTATAATGTCTTGGTCACACTTCATTACATAGACCCAGACTGTTTTCTGAAGTGTGCTACCAGTGCTTGATCATTTACTTTCATCAGATACATTAAAGTTCAATAAAACGAGTTTTAAATCTTTGCTCACATGCTCTTAGAATGACATCCATCAAAAGAGCCTTTAAAAACACTTGTGGAATAACAATTAAGTTAATCAACTGAAACAGAACAGACCACATGTTATTATGATTAAATCAGTCATGTGCTAAACTCTCACATTAAAAGCCCTTCGGTAGGCCCCCCAAAAAAGACGCCCTCTTTACGTGCCTGGAGCAAAACAACCAATTTAGTCATTGTGCCACTTTGCCAGGCCTGCTCATCAAACTTTACCTCCTCTGTAAACTTCCTCACTTTAATCAAATTCAGCTCTGCCCACATTACACATTTTTCACATACTTGGTGATAAGAGACAGCCACTTATGCCCTCAGTGGGCCCAAATGTGTGTGTGTGTGTGTGTGTGTGAGAGAGAGAGACAGACAGACAGAGATTGCATCAATATGCGTGACATTTAACACAAGTAGCTGAAGTAAACATGTGTCTCCCTCTGGTCAGACAGGGTGGACAGTTGGAGGAGACAGCGAGGCATTTTAGGTTAAGTGGATGTTAGGGTATTAGAGGGGGTTGCAGTATGAAGGAACGCAACCTTGGAAGAGAGCTGGCCATGCGGATTTAATAATTGTCCTCTCCTCCTTCAAAGCCATGCCGAGATCCTGATGTTCCGCTGAAGATCCAACCCTCATTTTAATACTTAACCTACACCAAAATCCATCATGGAAATGGAGAAACAACATGGTAATCATGGGCTGCTGGTAGGCCGGGGGCCCTAATTTTAGCCGGATTGAAAAGTCTAAAGGGTGTGGGGTGAGCGACCGCCCGGCATTAGGCTGCGGGAACAAACGGGCTGTAATTTGCGAGCCTCTGGTGTGTTTTGGTGATTGCATACAGGCCTTCATTAGAGAAGTGTTGGCAGTGATGATAAAGCGAAGCTTGTTTAGGAGTGATGATCAGCGAGTAGGACAGCGAGATCGAAGAAGGGAAAAACCACATGCAGGATATTAACAGTTCTCTCGATGAATAATTAGAGAAGAGACGAGACAGAGCGATGCTGATTTATACCACAAACACGCAGCTGCTGCGCTTCCTCAAATGTGCATACTGGCTACAAGTAAACAAAACAGTCAAACTCCAGTTCTTACAGACTAAAAATAATAACGACATAAAATACTATATAAAGTATTTTAACAAAAAATTAAAATAATACAAATAACAATAAATATAAAAATAATATTTTAAATAAACAAAGTAATGTATTTATAATAAAATAAATAAATTAAAAACAAAAATAACTAAAATAAGTCTTAAATTCCAAAAATTACTATTACTAATAAACATGTAAAATACTATATAATTTATTTTGAAATAATAAATAAAAAATAAATAATAATATGCATTAAAATGAAAATACATTAAATAATAAACACATAAAATATTATATTATATATTTCAAAATAATAAAAATTATTATTAAAATAAAAACATAACATACAATATAAAAT
>NW_015552566.1:240123-252662 GCF_001515605.1 Sinocyclocheilus anshuiensis
TATACTTGATCATATAATTATATTATACGTGTCATCCTCGTCGCAAGGATGAAAGCTGATGTGTTAGATAAAAGCATGTTTAGCTGTTAAAACAAGTACTTGAGTTCTCACTCCAGGAGGAGGTCTCCAACAAGAGCTTAGAGGAAGAAAGATAAGTTTGAGTGTTTTCCTGGCAAGCCTCAAGAGGCTCCCCAGCGCACTTCAGAGAAAACATTTTGACTAAGAGCTTGCTGCTATCTGTATTTGTATAATTTCTCCAGCATTCAGTTTACATTCTTCCAGGCATTTCCAGCGCTTTATTTTAGGAAATGGAGACGCTCACTTTAGATTACAGCAAAATAAATCCCGCTGACTTGTTGTTGGGTACAAATAAACGATACAAAGTGTTGATTTAAAAATAAAAATTTGGAAGTGGAGAGATAGGCTCTTCCTGTCGAGGTTTCCGGAAAGCCAGTAAACACACCGCTGTCTGTCACTGTGGGAGTCAGGACGAGTCACGGCCGAGCCACAGGAAGGGGTAGCACAGACCTCTGTGAGTGAACGAGTGTCTGTGTGTGTGTGAGTGTGTGGGTGGGTGGGTGGAGACAGTTAGACGGTGGGGTCAGTGTCCTTCTCTACACGCAAGTCTGTCTGGTTGCCAAGTGCCCAGCTGCCGGTAGGTGTCTGTTTACAAGGTGGCCCGGTCTGAGGAGGCCAATGGCTGCCCTTCATTTCTGTCTGACACACAAACACACATAAACAAAATAGCATATCTGACCACTCCAATCCATGTTTAAATGAACATCCGATTTCATCTGACTCTGATCGGGGGTTTGGTTTGGTTTGGTTTGGTTTGGTTTGAGCTGAGCGTGAGAGGGCAGGTTTGAAGTGGTGAAATTTGTGAGAATGGGAGTTTGACTGAGAAAGCGCAGAACTCTTTATTCTAATTCAACATGGCTGAAATGAACATGGAGGGGAGCTGCTTTCTTTCATTAAAAGGTGAGGCCCTGTCGTTTCAAACATGCAAATGGGGAAAGATCGGTGGCCCCAGAACTCACGGTCTTGAGTTACAAAGGATCGCTATGCTGCGGTCGCAGGCCTGTTTTATGTAATATAAGCTGATGGCAAAATTGCAAACCACACAGCTAAACTCTGCGATTTTTCCTCCTTTGTTCATGTAATACATGTCTAAAATTGTCTTTTAAATCAGTGGTTCTCAATTGGTGGGTCACAACCCAAAGACGAATACAAATAATCATTATCATGACAAATAAATATGCTTCCTAACTTTAAAATGGAAGAAAAGGCAACACATCCAATCAAATGCAGAAACTTGCTGCAAAATCAAATCGTAGAAAGCAGAAACAATTGGACAAATGTGGTTGCGTGACATGCCCTCAAAATTCATAAACAAAATTATGTCCAAAAATAAACAAATAAATAATTAAAAACAGTTCAACCCATATTACATTAATTATGGGATAGACATGATTTCTGCTAGCTACAATGTGTTTCATACACTGCATTATTGTCTTGAATTAAAAAAAATGGCTGATTAATTTCAATATTTGATTTCAAGGACAACTTTGGTATTTTATTGGGATGCCAATTGATGTCCAATGTAAAAATCTGCATTATGAAGCCAAGCCTGTTTAGAAACACTGCTTTAAAAAACAAAAAAGACATTATTAATATAACAAAGTATGACAACAACAAAAAAGTACTACATTCTGACACTAAACCTAAAGAGTGTGATTAAATGCGTTAATCCGTAAATATGCAGCCAAATATTAAAATAAAACTACACACCACTGCAGTCACATCCACTCAGGCTAACACCGAGCAAATGCGTGCATGTGAAATGTGATAGCTTTCCTCTTTCCTGTCTGCTTCTCCTTCCAGCACCACTCCCATCCCCCCCTCAGTTCATCTTAATTATGGCACAATTAGGCGCTACAAATGGCATCAGAGCGCATGCTGCCCGTGTCTGAGCTGGGTCAGTGTTTCCAATTTCCTGCAGTAATGGGCCTGTGATGGCTGTCCCTGCTGTCCGCCACACTGACCTCACCAGGCCCTAAGGTCATGACCCCTCAGCTCTGCTGGTGTGTTTAGAGCCTGAAGGGGTCGATGGTTGTCGACTTAAGGGGGTGCTGGATTACCTTACATGCTCAGGAGAAACATACACAGCCAAAATGAGACAAAAAGCAACACAAAATAAATCTTTAAATATCTTTGCGTAATGTGTAATGGCAACCTGCACAGTCATCACTCACTTGTGAGGCTTCAGATCATTAATATATATGGGATCATATCCAGAAACAGCCAGTTGAGGTGATGGTAATGTCTTCAGTGAGATCCGATACGATTTCAATTGCTTTTACACATGTGCATTAAAATCAAATCCACATTTCATAATAATAACTAAGCCACTGCCTTCATACAGAAAGTGTGCATTTAAAAAAAATGACTTGAAGAGCTGTTTCATTTCTAAACAAAACACACTATTACTTTTTCAGACAGGCTTTAAACTGAGTTTTTCCGTATTTCTATAAAAAACCGAATATGACATTTGCTGGGGGGCTTGAAAGAGCGCTACAAACTTGGCTCAGGCCTCTGCCGTTTCATTGATTAATTCCCATCAGACCTCATAGAGCTTAATACATCAGCAGCCCGGCCTTCTAGCGGTAAACGTTCAGAGTCTTTCTCAATGAATATCACATGTACTCTTTCAAAAGGTTGCCAGTTTGTGCGGACCCCGTGTCAACTTCCCCTCGTGTCTTTCTGTAGCCACTAGCTCCTGACACCGGCTCACACAAGATATGCATTACGTGCCGTGGATCTATTCCTGAGGCTTTGGTGTGTACATTACTCTTATTAAGGGGCCGTCTTCATCGGGTTTTGGAGCTCCTTTAAGACAGCAACTGCACATTTCAAAAGAGTCGAGCCGGTGGTAACTTAATATCCACACCAGGACCCCGTTACTTCTGTGCTGCGTGGGGTGTCAGATCAACAGAAGACCGAGAGTAGGTCATCAATTCTTATTTAAGACCTGTTTCATTCGTTATTTGACATGGCCTGGCTATTAACTCGAAGCTGAATGAGTTTCGTGAAATTTCCCAATGGTTCAATTTTTTTAGAATGTACTATTAATAATAATATTAGAAAAAAAAGCGAAGATGTAACTCTCCCAGAAAAAAAGATTTACACACACACACACACACACACACACACACACACACACACACACACACAGAAGAGAGAAGAATGGCTAACCGCAAACACCAATATCACACAGCAAGAGAGAGGATTTCGAAAACAAACAAACTGCGAGTATGCAGAAGTATCAATAAACACAATTCTTCCGTCTCGGAAGCTTCCTGCTTTATTTGATTAAGCGGGGCGAAAAAACAGAGCAGTCATGCTCATTGCTTTTCTTCCTCTTCCCTTCCCCTGCAATCTTCTCTGTGCCTAATGGGAATCGGAAGTTTAAGTGAAGCTGCCTGGCTAGCCTCGGCCTAACCTCTCCATCTGGAAGGGAACTTGCCAGCCTTGGGGCTACTCCCAACCCTTCCCAGCTGTTGAGTTTGAGGCTTTTGTTTTTGTGGGCTTGGGAATGCATATTTTTATAAATGATTGCCATATCCTCCACCAGCTGCTGACCCCGCGCCTGTCCCTGGTTCTCATTTCAGCCGCGACTGACCCCGAGCGTCCGAGAGCAGTAGTCTGCGACAGGTTTGGAGCGCTGAGGTAAGTGCGAGCGAGGAGATTCGGCTTCAGAAAAACTTCCGCTACTGACATAAAGAGTGAATTTGTGTCTTCAAATGCTTCCACGACGTACTAAAGCGAGATTTGATTAGAGATCGCCGAGCGTGCATCTGCTGCAGGCCTGGTGTGTATGAGTCACCAAGCATGTGGTTTGTCTCATCACTCTCTCTTTTTCTCTCTCTCTCTCTCGTGTTGGTTTTAATCAAGGCGTCTGTAGCAGGGAGGAGTCGACCTCCTCTTTCTTCACGGACTCAGCTGCCAATGATGTGTAACTTTGGTTTCTATGGAAGCCTGAATAATACTACTCCCCAAACTTGAAGCAAGCGGTAACAAATTAAAAACCATCTCTGAATGGCTGGCACGTAATGTTGTGTTGACGCGGTTGTGTGTCTTTTTTCTCTTTTAAGACGAGGAGAAAGCAGCCCAAGGGTCTAAGCACAAAGACAAGGCGGGCGTCTCGGTTTGTGAAAATTTTAAAGCCTTTGTGCTACCTGCGCACCAGAAATAGCTGTCACCATCCTCCGTCATGTTCACGGCAGCCGTCAAACGAAGCAGGAAGGCTCATCTTTAATTAAAAATACATTGGCTGTTAACGTGTCAGCTGGTGCCAATAAGCTGCGTATTTTGCGCTGTCGTTGCAGTATTGATGAAGCTGCTGGCGCTCCATAATTCATCAGGCCCGGCCACCTCGGGTGAGGGCCGCCCACTGTAGAGCCAAGCGGTCCTGTTCACAGCGTGGCACTGTAACACACACACACACACACACACACTATTCTTAGCACTTTCTCTGCTCGGCTGCTGTGTGTAGTGCACCGCTGGGTAATTGCATGGTAATACTTCATTATGGCAGCACTGTAATTTGGGCACCGGACACTTCAAAGGGAGGCAAAAACCTCTTCACAGACAGCGCAAATTACTGCGAGTCCACATAAACCCTGCTTTGTTTTGACTGGTATTGTTTTTGGCCAAGTATCGCGGTCCAAAATAAACGGGGAGCGATCAGAGCGTATTTTCAATCGTATAATCGTCGCAGCTGATTACAAAGCACAGCGGTGCGGCGTGAAAGAGTTAAAAAGTGAGTTTCGCCGTCATGTGAAGCCAAGAAGTGTAAAATTCGGTATCAAAGGCTTATCTAAACAAATGGCAGCTTCTGAACGCCGCGGTCGCGAATGGAGCTGGCCAGGGCACGGGCTGGTGAGACGAGGGCTGACCGGAGGTACCGAGCAGCTGGAGGAGATCCATCCTCACAGCAATCCCCAATCACATGCTGCTCATTTCTGCTTCCCGCTCATGTACAATTTTGTGAACAAAAGTTCACATTCACAGTTGGGCTTTATTCTGTACACTCTTAGTCTGTCATTTACACACTGCATTAAAGGAGGTGTTCATCCAAAAATGAAAAATCTATCATCACTTTCTCACCCTTATATATTGTTTCTAACCTGTATGAATTTATTTCTTCTGCAGAACATAAAAAGAGGTCTTTTCAAGAATGTTTCAACTGATGTTGTCCATGTTTTGGTGTGACACAACAAGCAACCAGCAATTACAACAAACATTGCAACTGCAGCAATTTCGAATTCAAATGTGAGGACATAGAACACAATGAATTGAAATGAATTATGAATTCATATTACTGTAACAAGAGCAAAGTTACACTACCATTCAAACGTTTGGGTTCAGTAAGATTTTTCAGCAAGTATGTAAAAGATAAATTGATCAAAAGTGGCATTAAAAGACATTTATAATGTTACTATTTCAAATAAATGCTTTTCTTTTGAACTTCCTATTCATCAAAGAATCGTGAAAAAATTATCATGCAGCACAAATGTTTTCAACATAGATAATAACAAAAAAATATTTCTTGAGCACCAAGTGAGGTCAAAAACAACATTGGACCCCACTGACTATCAATGTGTGGACCAAAAAAAAAAACTCTGCAACAATTTTCAAAATATCTTCTTTGGTGTTTCAGAAGAAACGTTCCCTTTATAGCTGGGTGAAAAGGAGGCCTAACTGTACTTTAGGTAACATAGCTTCGGTTCTAACTTATAAGGAATGTCTAGGAGCATTTGTTGATTTAGTTCTATTCCCACCTTCTTGGAATAACTCCAGTGATATCAGGGGATACAGAAAGACAACAACACTTGGTACAATTTAGGTACAGCACAAAGTTACAATAGCCTGCCAATAATATCCTGCAGATGATTACAAAGTTCAAACATGGCGAGACTCCATTCATTAAAAATGTAGTACACACACACAAACACATCCGATTTTTCAGTCCTACTGTTGTGTATCTTACACACGGGTGCACACATGAAGCCAGTGAGGTCTGTTAGACACAAGTTTCATCCAAAATCTATTCCAGCAATCACAGGTGGCGTTCCAACAAGCTGATAGTGTATGTACAAAACAACCTGCACACTCCAAACATGCCGAGATAAATGGATAGTTGGGGCACAAAAGCAGAAAGAAGAAACATTTCTGAGCATAAATATTTCAATATTTTATTTGTCTTCTCTAGACGCACGCCGAATATAGACACAACTCCACCAGTCATACACATGGCATTAGTAACATCACAGCACAGAGCAAACATGGCCAGGGGTTATTTTTACTAATATTTCAACTAATATTTTTTACAACATCTTGAGCAGCAATACTGGAAATTTGTGTTACGAACTGCAAAGTCTAAGCAATAACCAGTGGTTGATTGTGGCTTTTTGGTATGTGGGTAAAAGCGAGAAAAACACTGAGTACTAACCAGTGACAAGCAATTTGTCTATCCACACCAAATGCAAAAATTGCAACTGCAGAAATTGCAGTTTTGAGTTTGAATGTAAGGAAGCAGAATTACAATGAATTAAATTACAAAGAAAATTATAGTATTGTAAAATAAGCAAAGTAAAACTTCTGTTCAAATGTTTGGGGTCTTTTTTTGAAAGATATTAATGCTTTTATTTAGCAAGGATGCATTATACTGATCAAAAGAGACAGATGATAATGTTATGAAAGATTTCTATTTCAAATTAATGCTGTTATTTTAAACTTTCGATCAATCAAAACCTGAAAAAAATTAGCACGGTTTACACAAAAAAAATGACCAGCACAACTGTTGTTAACTTTGACAATAATAATAAATTTTTCTTGAGCACCAAATCGGCATATTAGAATAATTTCCGAAGGATCATGTGACACTGTAGACTGGAGTTATGGCTGCTGAAAATTCAGTTTTGCCATAATAGGGGGGAAAAAATGTATATATTTAAAAAGAAAATTGTTACTTTAAATGTTAATGATTTTTCATAACAGTACTGCATTTTAATCTAATAAATGCAGCCTTTGTGAGCATAAGGGACTCCTTTTAAAAAATTAAGAAATTTAATTTTTGAAGGCTCACAGGCTTTATGGACAGAGAGAACGGCACAACAGAAACTAAAGCAGGAAAAACTGGTAAGGACAAAAACGAATTAAAAAAGGAGAAATACCTTGTCACTGTACGGTGTTGCATCTAGTTAGGACACTGTTAGATGTAAGCTTCAGATACTGGATAACATGAATATATTAAACAACTGCAATAATGCAGCTGAACCAGTGTTTTTCATGACTTATATTTACTAATCTAAAGCATTTTATTTCTTTCTTTCTTTTTTTAAATATTGCTGTATATTTCAGAACATATCCATATTGCTGGCAGTGGGTGCTCAGCTTCCATGGCACCAGTTGAAGCTCCGCTATAGATGATAAATGTTACCAGATCAAGGGAGCTAATAGACACACATATTTGGCTTTTATTTCTATCAGATCAATTCATTTACTAATGAAGACCGATCTGTTTGTGCTATGTTTGAACACAGTAAAATCATGACTTGTTGCCACCTACTTTGTGGCACAGCCCTGAATTCGGTATTGTGCAATACTCGAGCCAGCAAAAAAACGAGCCAGCTGGCACTGTAGGTAAGTGTTTGTTACACGGCGGTCATTAGTTGCTTTCTGATCCACATTTTGTACTAGCGCCCCTATGAGCACCGGTGGCAGGGGGTGTTGCGCTGGGCTGTGGCCCTCCTCTCTCCCGGCCTCTCCTCTCTCCACTCCACTCCTTTCTTCTTCACTCTCACACATACTGATGGTAAATCAATGAAGAAAATGAAGGGAGGAATGGAGGATGAAAGGGGAGGAGTGATGGATTGGTTGTGCATGCTTAAAAAAGAGGGCAGAAATAATAATAATTGATAATAAAAGGGAAAGGCGGAAATGATAACCGGCAGAAAGAGCGTCCTTTAGGATATACCTGCAGAGAAACAAAAACACAAAGGAAGAAAGGAAAGAAAAAACAAGCATGTGTTTAATGTCGGGTGGACACTTTGGCAAGCGTGCAAGTTATTCCATCATTCCTGAGCAGTGTTGGGGGTAATGTGGAAGTTAACTTTTTTTTATTTTTTTTATATAATGAGTAAAAAAATGTGTTATTTGTTAAGCTTATACCATATCACCTTTGTAAAATAATTAACAAGGGTTACTTTTTTTTAAAAACTTTGACAAATTCCATTGAAAACCTTTAATATTTTTAACTTAAAATATATGAAAAGTAAAGAAAGTTAATATGACTTTTATATAAAAATATATTTAAAAAATGGCAAAAATACTGTAAAAAATATTAAAACACACACACAAACACACACACACACACACACACACACACACATATATATATATATATATATGTATAAAGCTGTTTTATCTTAAAATCTATAAAAATTAAAATAGAGTAAAAATATAAGCAACTTAAAAAAATAAAATTTGTAATTTTCATAAATACCACAATATTCGTTTCTTTTGAAAGTAACGTCCCCCAGCACTGTTCCTGAGTGAGTCTATGTGGTGTGGGAAAGAAATGCACGTTGGGAAGAAAAGGCAGCGTTTATCCATTTAATGTATGAACTCTCATGGACCTGTCAAGAGACTGTGCTATTAGCTTATTAGAGTCACACAATCCGCAATCCGCGGCTGGATTGCTCTCTGTCCGTTAAAGACATTAGCGATGAACACAGACTGTACATTAACACCAGCAAGAGAATCCTGGTAAAAAGCCAGCAAAGATGTGCCACGAAGATTCACCGAACATCAAAGAAAAGCATGGCGGGAATAAAAAAAGACGAGGGCTATAAGTATGTGTTTAAAAAACAAGAGAAACACGTGTGCTTAACTGTTGCTCGTTCGACTTGTCAGAACAGTGAAAGCGAGTAAGTGGCGTGTGAGTGGCTGGTGTGTGTGTGTGTGTGTGTGTGTGTAGACGCTGAGTGAGGGTAATGATTGTGCTGGTCTGCAGACCATTTATTTGGCCATCTTAACTCAATTAAAAGAAAATAAGGCCGTCACGACCTTCAGATGAACTGCTCTCTCAGCTTAGGTGCTGCTCCTCACAGGGCCAGAACTGATGTTCGTAAGATGCCGTCAGTCAAGAGCTCTTACACACCAATGCACATACTATTCACCTAAAGTAATATGCTAGGGTATGGTCCTTCTCTAACATTTAGTTCCTAGTTGAAAATCCTGTCATTAATTACTCACCCTCACGTCGTTCCAAACCCGTAAGACCTTTGTTTATCTTTGGAACACAAATTAAGATAATTTCGATGAAATCTGAGAGCTTTCTGACCCTGCATACAGCAACACAACTGACACTTTCAAGGCCCAGAAAGGTAGTAAGGACATCGCTAAAATAGTCCATGTGACATCAGTGGTTCAACCGTAATGGTTGACACACATGCGTCATGGTACTGTCGTGAAAACTAACACAGAAGAGAAGAAATTGTTAAATATGTTTTTATTTGAACAAGAACGGCCAGGCAATCCATCTCATGAACACTTGACAATGAAACGAGGAACACACAACACTATAATACATTTATTTAATAAAAATAATTTATTTACTTTTTCTGAGATTTTAGCAGAGGTGTTTGTGTTACACATCATAGAAGACAATGTTAGCATCCGATAAATTCTCCTGTTGGAGGAAACTGGTTAATTTTAAGCTTTTTTGTGCTATTTTCATCTTCCGGGTTTAAAATCTACATCGTGGCAAAGGACTATAGTACATCGATGACGCGTCGGTGTCTATTAAATTAAATTATTCATGAGACTGCGTGTTCTTATCCTATGAGAAGACGCTTCGCTTAAGTATTCACAACAGCATGTTGTGCTCCATGACAAAACCTGTCAAAAGGCTTATAAACGTCGCAGAATAAGCCTTAAAAAGTTATCAGAGGTGCAACAGCGCATTCATATATGTGTTTTCGATGCAGAGTGCAAATGGCTGTGCATTTATTTGTTTTTAACTCGATGGGAGCCAAATGAAACTGTCTGAACCCGAAGCTGTGTGTGTTGTCTGTCTCCCCTCTTCCCCCTCCACCTCCGCAGCACACCACGCCCACTTTTTAGCGTTTTTTTAAACTGTGGTGAGAACTAACCTGCGCTAAAATAGGGGGTTTCATGACCCTTTAACACACATACTTATTTACATTTCAAATTTGCACATAACATACCTGTACGTAGAAAATTGTCTATTTTGTATATTGTGTTTCTGCTATTTTGTACATTGTCTATTTTGTATATTTGTATATTATTCTTTGTATATTATCTGTCTTGTCTTGTCACTGTCATTCTGTTGCACTGTCACTAAAACAAATTCCTCGTATGTGTAAACATAACTGGCAATAAAGCTCATTCTGATTCTGATTCTGATTTTTGTTTTCATTGCGCAACAAAAACTATTCTCGTGGCTTAATAACATTGCGGTTGAACCACTGATGTCACATGGACTATTTTAACGATGTCTTTACTACCTTTCTGGGCCTTGAACATGTCATTTGCGTTGCTGTCTATGCAGGGTCAGAAAACTCTCAGATTTCATCAAAAAATCTTAATTTGTGTTCAGTAGATGAATGAAGGTCTTACGGGTTTGGAACGACTTGAGTAATTCATGACAGAATTTTCATTTTTGGGTAAGCTATCCCTTTAACTGTATAATAAATGATAATGTAGGATGTGTTCGCATATTTAAGGCAAGCATAGAGGAGGCTGTCAGGGATTGATGTAACATGTCAGTTGCTGTTTATGCAGGGTCAGAAAACTCTCAGATTTCATCAAAAAATCTTAATTTGTGTTCAGTAGATGAATGAAGGTCTTACGGGTTTGGAACGACTTGAGTAATTCATGACAGAATTTTCATTTTTGGGTAAGCTATCCCTTTAACTGTATAATAAATGATAATGTAGGATGTGTTCGCATATTTAAGGCAAGCATAGAGGAGGCTGTCAGGGATTGATGTAACATGTCAAACTATTGTGCAACTGGGTACTACACTAAAAAAATAGAAAAAAAATCAAAGTACAATTTTCTTTATAAAAGTTGTACAAGTCATTACTGTTGTAGTCATAAAACCTCCAGACTGATGCTTTTTAAGCCATCCAAGGTAAAAATGAACTATCCAATCCAATGCAGTTTGGTGCATTTTTTGTTTTAGTAATTAAAAAAAAAAGCTATAAACATACATAAAAATTAGGTTCCAGAAGTGGCACTCGATACCTGGTTCCACTGGCTTTTGAGGAGTCAAAGCTGCTCTCTTCTAGAAGTAGAGGAGCAGGGCCTCTGCCTCAGGCTCAGAGACCACGATATAAATATCTCCAGCCTGTTTGATATGCAGCTACACGGAGGAGTGTGGCTGAGGTGAGGGCAGGAAACACTAAGCACTGCACAAATCTAGAATGTGCAAAATCTTCACCAGCCCAGCAGAGAAGAAACACCCTGCTGAAAATATCAACCAGTGACTGGTGCCGTAAAGGAACAAGGGGTTACCAGTCCAAAGGGGGAACATAAGGGAAGTTTTCTTTCAGTACTTTGCCGTGTTCTCATTCCGGTTGCGTCTCATGGGTCGGGACCAGGCGTGCTCTCATCTCTCACCCGTAGAGTACCCCCAGGGCAAGTAAACATTTGTGAAATTTTGAAAAGTTGGTGGTTATGTCCTGAACAGGGTATGACTCATTCTTCCTGTACTGCACGTGATATGAAACACCGACTGTGCCACTCCATTCATATGTGTTTAGGCAAACTCTCAGCAGTAGAACAGGCTAAGGGGTCTTTCTAAAGCTGAAGCTGGGCACAGTGCCATCAATGTGGCTAAATCAGTCTGAGCCCCAGTGGGCCGGCTGCAGGCAGAGCAATGCAGAGCCGATGGGTTAATCAAGCTCAGAGATTAAGAGTGAGTACAGCTGTGAGATGAACACAGATCAGGGTGAAATGTAAGGGTACTGGGTGTGTTATGATGTGGACGAAAACAAGTTTGTATTTATTTATTTATTACAAATACAATACAATGCATATTCTTCTTCTTCTTCTTCTTCTTCTTCTTCTTATTGATAATAGTAATGCTAAAATAATATCAACAAGTATTGTACCATTTAATACAAAGAAATATTCAATATTATTGTAAATACTATTTATTATTATTATTATTATTATTGTTGTTTTGATGTTGTGGTTGTTAATAATAATATTGAAATCAGCAGTGAGTACAGCATTGTCTAATATAAATATGTTTTATAAATGAACTATTTATTTAAAATACAACACAATACATATCATCATCATCAATAATAATAACAGTAATAATAAAACCATCATCAACAGGTATTGCATAGTGTCTAAAATAGTGCTGACAAACGATTAATCGTGATTAATCGCATCCAAAATAAAAGTTTTTGTTCACATAATATATGTGTGTGTACTGTGTA
>NW_015552566.1:252834-252938 GCF_001515605.1 Sinocyclocheilus anshuiensis
GTAAACAAAAATTTATTTTGGATGAGATTAATAGTTTGACAGCACTAGTCTAAAATAAACATTATCTACAAAATATGAATTTATTTGAAATTACAACAATTCAT
>NW_015552566.1:252948-287452 GCF_001515605.1 Sinocyclocheilus anshuiensis
ATTGTTTTTAATTATCAAAACAATTTATACTATTATTATAATTATTGACTGTGATGATTATAATATCAACAATGATAATCTGTTTGTGTTTTATATAAATTAAAAATTACATTTATTTATTTACATTTGACAAAACACATATTATTGTTATTGTTATTAACACTACTACTACTAATAATATGAACAATATTGCACTGTCTAATATAAATAATGATATTTTAAAAAGACAATACAATTTTTGATACTGTTTTAAAGTAGAATTTTATTATTATTATTATTATTGTTGTTGTTATTATTATTTAAAAATAGAATTCTACAGTAGTAACAATGACTGTTGTAACCAGGTTTCCTGTAACAGATCATATCACAGATGCCGGGTGTTTGAATCAATAGCTGTAAAACCAACGTCCAGAGAGATGGTGAGAGAGACCCCTTGGATTGACTGACCCTGCCACGGCCACCTGGACCATCACCCCCTTCCCCTCATAATCAGAAGGCGACAGACAATCCTGCAAGCACAATGTGAAGACAATCCCCACACTGTATTTGAGGAGGTGTCAAATAGGGTAAATCCCCTCAGCCCACGCCTTACCATAAAGCACAAACACATGCAAAATTAATCTAGAGAGGAGCAGGGGTTAAGCCTGTGGGACAAAACCGGGTCAGTACAATACAATGAGTCTCCTCTCCCCCTCTTCCTCTCCTTCACACACATTCACGCAAACACACAAGTGGGAGGGACACACAGACGCCTGAGTCCAACAGCAACAGCTGTTTACGGTTGTCTGTTTCCAGCTAATTTGCTGAAATAGATTTAACAAACGGCAACCCCATTTGTGTAACGGGCAATATGGTCATTACTGGCATCCAAATGCATTCATGCACACCCTACAGATGCTTAAAATGCAGTAAATTTGAATTAAAAGTGTAAATAATAGACAGATAATATCTATGCAGGGTATTACTATAAATTAGAGCTCTATGAAAACTGACTGACTATAAATCTCTGCACTCATGTTTATGGAAATATTTCACTGCTGCTAAGTCACATAACCGTCAATGTGCACTGTTTACTTCCCCTGTTATTTCACTGCCTTCATCCATCACAAATAAAGAAAAAAATGCAGCAAACAGAAAAAAAAACTAAACAAACGAATTATTAAATCACCCTAGATGAGATGGCAGACAGACAAAATGTCCAAACTGTCTCAAGGAGGTGGGAAAAAAGCGACGAGTGGTTCAAAACAACTAAACCTTCGCTACACTGCTTAAACAATTTGCTAAAGATCATCCATTCAACAATAACTGCCATTTTTACAGCAAAATGCCCAAGCTGCTCTTTTCCATACAATGGAAGTGATTGGTAACCACAGCTTTTAAGAAACATTTTCATTTGGTAACAACCTAAATAAACCACTTTTACTGGGTTTATGATCTTCTTTTGGAGCTCAACAGCTCTTGATCCCCATCCACTTTCATTGTATGGAAACGTGCAGCTTGGACACTCTGCTAAACGTCTCTTTTTGTGTTCTACAAAAGAAATAAAGCAAAACAGGTCTGATACAACAAGAGGGTGAGTAAACAATGAGAGAACTTTCATTTTTACCTCAGTTCATGCCCTGTGGCACACAGAGTCTTTGATTCAGCCAAGGAAAAGCTCCCATCGAAGGGATTTTATTGAAAACATGGACCGGCGCTGCTCACCCCAGGTCCGACACCAAAGACATAAGCAGAGCCGCTGATTAGAGAGACGAGCCCCAGACTCCTGCTGTAATGAGATGCAAGGCCATGCGTCATGGCGCAGTCTGCCAAAACGTAAAACAAGACGACAGACCAGCAAAGCCAGTAACATTACTTCACTCTCTCTCTCGCTCTCAGAATAAAAGAGCTGGCTGTGATATGTAAGATCATGAATAGCCAGGTAGAGGCAATGTGATGGAGACCCTTGCCAAGACACCATACAGATGTGACTCTGGGGGCAAAAGAACTGTCTCGGCTTTCTCTGCTTCCGCTCCTGAGGGAAACAAATTTCCTCTTCCATCATACTCGTTCTCTTTTTTTAAACCAGTCTCTCTTGCCAGACTCATGGACTACGGGTCAATGACCTCGCAAGGGAACTGCTGCTGTTAGATGCAATCTCACAGGCAAAACATGCATTTTGATTTTGTCAATGAAGGCGAAAGCCATCAAATGGCAAAAGCTATGACTAAAAAATTATTAATTAAGTAGGCCTAATTAACATTGGCTACATCTGTGTGCTATATTCTCACATAATGCATAAGCCTGGTGTAGCTTCAGCCCTCTGGATGCAATAATCTCCCAGGAAACATAACAGAGGTGTGTGTGCTGTAAAAATTTTAATCAAATCACATGAGAATGAAAAAAAAAAGTACCAGTGGATCAACACGCAATGCATCTGTCACTACTTGAAAATGAAATTAAGTGCGGCAGGCATTCTGGGATATTGACTTTGAGTGGCAGGGCTTGAGATGGCAAGTGAACACAGCACTCTTTCAGTACAGTATATGACTCTGGGTTTGATTCGAATCCAGTGCATTAAGCCGGCCTCGCATCTTAAGCAGCGGGCTATGTGGAAGCTGTTAGTTAAATCAAGTTAAGCCATTTCCGCACTTAAAACAACTTCCCCGTTGCCATACGCCCGCAGGAAGATCAGAGATTTGATGTAAACTCATGTTCGTTCCAAATGTGCTTTAAAGACGGGTTCATGCTGATAAAACTCCTTCCTATCATAGTTCGTCGCTGGGATAAATGTAGCCCATTCAAAGCATTAATGCACTTATTTAATTACGGATTCATTTATGCCTGGTTTTCTGTACGACGACTGCATGGTCCAACATGTACGTTACATTAACTTTACACATCCATCACATTTGCACAAGCAGAACACATTAAACTTGACACAAACAGAGGGCTTCCCCCATCCGCTCAAAGCTCGCTTACCCATCCGGGAGATGACAAGATCTTTACACTCAAGATCTGCCTGAGTCCTCAGGCCATGGCCAGATGCCCTGCACTTGCCCAACTGCGTGACAGCCAGTATCTCCACCCCATCCGCCCCCACACCTCCATATCTCCAGCCACGGACAGATGGGCGGAAAGGTGGAGCACATCAAGCGTAAGATAGATGTATGACTTTCGGCGCGCTCACCATCATGTAGAGCCACAGAGGGGGGCAGATTCTCTCTCTTATTTGTGAATCATTAAAAGAATATTCTGGGTTCGGTACAAGTTAAGCCTAATTGACTTTATTTGAGGTGTAATTACCACAAAAATTAATTTCCACCCGTTCCTCATTTACTTACTAATTTAAAGTACATTACAGTAAGGCACCAATCTGTAAACATTAAAGTACTTACTGTTTCAATAGTATAGCCTCAGGATGTACACAATACATGTGCAAACATGATTTTTAGTGTGAAAAATTACTTTAAAACCTTTTCTGCGTAAAGTCATATGCAATTTTACAACTTCGTCCATGACAACACCTAAAACAACCATAATTTAAACAACTTAAAGGGATAGTTCACCCTAAAATGAAAATTCTGTCATTAATTATTCACCCTCATGTCGTTCTAAACCCGTAAGACCTTCATTCATCTTTGGAACACAAATTAAGATATTTTTGATGAAATCTGAGAGCTTTTTGACCCTGCATAGACAGCAACGCAAGTGAAACCTTTTCACCTTGGCCCAGAAAGTTAGTACGGACATCATTAAAATAGTCCATGTGACATCAGTGGTTCAACCGTAATTTTACAAAGCTACGAGAATACTTTTTGTGCGCAAAGAAAAAAATAACTTTATTCAACAATCTTCTGGGTCAGTCTCCATCGCCATTCATGAGAGTACCATGACGCACCTGACCCGGAAGAGAAGAAATCGTTGAATAATTTAGTTTTATTCTTTGCACACAAAAATTATTCTCATAGCTTCACAAGATTATGGTTGAACCACTGATGTCACATGGACATCAAATGTTTCAGTTGCGTTGCTGTCTATGCGGGTCAGAAATGTCTCGGATTTCATCAAAAATATCTTCATCTTTAGGGGAAGTCGTGGCCTAATGGTTAGAGAGTCGGACTCGTAACCCAAGGTTGCGGGTTCGAGTCTCGTACCGGCAGGGATTGTAGGTGGGGGGAGTGAATGTACAGCACTCTCTTCCACCGAAGGTCTTACAGGTTTGGAACGACATGAAGGCGAGTAATTAATGACAGAATTTTCATTTTTGAATATACTATCCCTTTAACAGCTCAAATAATACATAAGTTTTAACAGCAGATTAATGTAAATGAATTTTTAAAAGTTCTGAACTATATGTTTCTTCTTTCAAATCCTTAGAATATTGGTCTCATTCACTTCTACTGTAAATTCTACAAAATTTGGCCCCATTCACTTCCATTGTAAGCGACTCACTGAAAATGATGGATACGGTGAATTTTTTTGGGGGGTGGGGGGGTAAACATCATGTAATGAATATTTTGAATCACCCAAAGCTAGGTAAATATTACAACTAATTAATAAACCACATCGCTCACACAAACCATAATGAACAAAGCGCAAAGTCTGTTCAAGGGCAGGTGAAAATGACTTGGAAGTGTTTGTGAGAGTGTGTGTGTGTGTGTGTTGTGTACTTGTGTGCTGCTTACTCAGGCCGAGCTTCTCAGCAGAATTTAATGAACTGAGAACGACCTTGATCAGTGATTCAAAGCCGGGATTAGAGGGCATTCCCCTCCTCTGCCCTCACATTCATCAAATGTGTGTTTTGATCTTTCAGGCACATCACATGTGTTCCCCCGACCAGCGCCAGCAAAGCAAACTCCCATTGACTCTGCAAATTACCCACGTACACTAGCAACAACGAAGCGCCCTAACGTTGCCCAGGGCACATCCTACACTGAATCGTTAACTTTTGATTAAGGCTGGACGCTCTTCAGTCCCGATACGGCTAGGAGGAGAGGTTGCAATTAAGACAGGCCTGGTTCTTCTTCCCAGGTTTCTAGCAATAATAACTACAGTGGACTGGCCTTAGAATAAATGTAAATGAGCAGATAAGAATCAACCCCGAAGACTTTTCCACATACATCACTTTTTGACAGTTTTGCGATTTTAAGACAAAAAAAAAGCTCATGTAAAGAACATCATGTGAAATCACGAGTAGGACAGAAGCAAAATGCCACTGCCGCTGGCCGATGGGAAAAGCAGGCAACACCCATAAGGATTACTGGGACATATTTGATAATAAAAATGGTCATACTGTAAGTTTTTTACTAGACAAGCCCTTCCTATGAACCCGCTCTGCTAGCGTCCTTCGAGAAAACACTGAGTGCAAGGAAAGAAATTACTTTTTCCTTTCATTTTATGTGGTCTCCAAACTTCAAGTAAAAGTAATGAGCTAATTGTGGCTTTTGATGTCAACCCGTTCTTTCTCTCTTGCTCCCTCTCTCTTTTTTTTTCAAACCAGCGTGTTATTCTTCGAACTCCATAAAGCTTTTCAAACCCTTTTGCAATCATGGCTTGGGTTTGAGGAGACAGAAAAGAGTGGAGTTCATCTAAGTCAGTGTAAATGCAAGGTATTAATTATGCTGAATAGAGGGAGAGAGAGAAAGTTGGCTGCTGCGCTCCATTTAAAATATGATCAGTATAAGCGGGCTCTGCTGAGTGCGGAAAGCAAAGCCCAGAGAAGAATGAGGACAGAAATAGAGAGGTAGTCAGAAAGTCGTTGGAAAGTGACAATGTCAAGGGTGACTTAAATATCAGAATGGGACATTTAAAACTTTCACAAAGCAACATTAACAGCAAATTTTTACTGCATTAAAATAAACAGTGTGATACAAAAAGTCACAGTTATATTTAGCATTTCATATTTTTTCCATTACAAATGATAAGAATAAAAATTTGAGAGAAAATTTTAACAGCAAAATTAACACAAATTTAGATAGTTCACCCAAAAAATAAAACCTGTCATAATTTACTCTACTCACACAAAATGACATATTTTGAAGAATGTATTAAATAAATATTTTTATTGGATTTTTAAAAATGCTCTTTGTTTAAATTACTAAAAATGTGACAACATTTCTTCTTCTTCTTCTTCTTTTTCAATTTTCATTGTGATCTTATGTAACTGGACACTATTTATTTAAGATTTTTAATCACTTGTTCCCTTTGTTCATTCAGAATGGTTTTTGTTTTTGCAGTACACTTAAACAGTGTAGCCTCATGGTGTGACTTCTTATTCCATGTAATTTCACAATTTACATTAAAAACTGTTTTCATGATAATTATACTAGAAAAAGTAATCTGCTAAACACAGACACACACAACCAGTAATGCTTGAAAGTTTACATATTATTGCTCTTAGTGCATCCATGGCTTTACTGTCCTGCCAGTGGGATAAACGACTGGGAAAAACTGTTCAGTCTCCAAACTAGAGGTCAAATTAAGAGGTATAAACAACTGTAGAGCCAGATGAGCTGTATAATAACTATCGGCATGGATCTGCTAAAGAGGGATGCTGTCAAACAGACAGAAAAAGACAACTAGAAATAACACAGAGAGAAGACTAGAAAAATGTAGAGGAAAAGAGATGACAGTGAGAGAGAGAAATAGCAAGGGAAGTGGCACTGAAGGACAATGGGAGGGAGGGTGGTTAACAGGAACAGGAATAGGAGTGAAAGAGAAGCTGGACCCACGGAGCATCGAGGGAGTTGTTTAAGGAGAAACAGTGTCCGTTTGTGGCCGGTGATAATACTTTCCATTCAACAGGGCTCGCAGCGCACTGATTCCTCTGATTGCAGCCTGGCGCCCTGCTGGCGAGGCTCTGTGCTGAAATTAAATCCACTCTATTCAGTTATAAATTATAATGCTTTATAAACAACACCCCCACTGGGAAAAGAAGCAGGGGGGTGAGAGAGAGAGAAAGAGAAAGAGAAAGAGAGAAAGAGAAAGAAAGAAAGAAAGAAAGAAAGAAAGAAAGAAAGAAAGAAAGAAAGAAAGAAAGAAAGAAAGAAAGAAAGAAAGAAAGAAAGAAAGAAAGAAAGAAAGAAAGAAAGAAAGAAAGAAAGAAAGAAAGAAAGAAAGAAAGAAAGAAAGACAGAGATTAAACAGGAGGAGAAAAGGATGAGGATAATGGAGGAGGAAGTGATCTGTTTCTCAAGTTATATGTATGTATATATATACATGTGTGGGTGTTGTGGCTTTTAATCTGTATAATCTGTATTAATGTATCTCTACAATATAATTTTGAAAATAAATAAATAAAATAAAATAAACCACCAAGACGCATGTCAGCAAAATTTAAAATTGACATTCTCTGATAATGTTCCAAGGTATCATATTTGAACCACGAAATGGAATACATCTGTCATAAGGTGAACTGAACAAGTGAGAAGTGAGAAAAGAGAGAGAACAGAATGAAGAGATTGCTGTTCACTAGCTGCACTGTTTGAGAATCAAACACAGTGTTCAGGTTGCACACTGGGAGTTCTGTGCCTCTCTGCTGCCACTTTTGTCTTTAGTCCAGTGCAAAGTCTGAAAGCCACAACACCCACACAGTGAAATCCAGCACACGCTGAAACACTAACGAACCCAACAAACACACGCCCTCTCTGTTTGTCACCAACACCCCCTGGTTGTGCACAGGGCAAAGCCTCAACCAGTCCTGGGCTCTAATTTCATTCTAACATGCACATTTTACACAAACATACAGTGTTTTAGCTTTTTATGTTAAGCGGTGTGCGCTGTGACTGAAAGCTGGATCGAAGTCAAACAAATTTTAATTACAGATGGCATTAAAATCTCTACATTACTGACCTCTAATTGATTTACTCAAACACCCCTACACATCCACAGTGTGCTGCGAGGGTGCTTTTAACTACTGAGCCTGGGTCTGTAACTAGGAGTTCTGTAATTTCTTAGCAAACAGCAGCGGCTATGAGCTACTTGCTTCTGCTTTGCTTTGTGAGTTTCCAGTTGCAATTAGTGAGACATGCTATTTCAACATAACGGCTTCCACAAACACACACACACGAAAAACAGTAACCACTGAGGAAACTACAGTTCAATACATAATATATATATAAGCACTCTATTAACTCTCATCCTGACGGCACCCATTCACTGTAAAAGATCCGTTGGTGAACAAGTGATGTAATGCTAAATTTCTCCAAATCTATTCCTATGGAGAAACAAACTCATCTATATCTTGGATGGCCTGAAGGGGGGAGTACATTATCAGCAAATTTTCATATTTGGGTGACCTACCTTTACAATTTATTCATATTAAAATATTTAAAATTAAAGCATCAAATTTAAACATTTTCTGAATACATGTCTAATTTTGATTGACCTTCGACACCGAATACAGGAGCTAACTGGACCATGCTAACCAGCCAAACCTTGACCCCTTGGTTCAAAACGGCACTGTATACAGTATACTAGTTTGTGATGAAGTCAGCATCAACAGACTCGCAAGCAAACAGGTCTTCAACATGGAAATGCAGGTGGTGTTCATTTTTAACATGTGGAAACGGTACACTCCAGACACAAACTTGGCAAACGTAACATACAACAACAGACCCCGAGTTTCAAATGGGAGGTGAGTGACCGTAAATGTCACCAGCGTTCCGAGCGTGTGTCTCGGGACGGCAATCTGACAAAAGAGCTGGGAGAAAGTTTCCCAGGCTGCTGTACATGAGCGCAGCCAATGAGACCCATTCATCCTCCACGCTACATTTGAAACCTGTTGCTGGGTGAGAGAGAGAGAAAAAGCTCTCCTCTAATTGACTGTGCATACCACGGAGCAGATAGATGTCGGAGGAATAATTGCTAATGTCTGTTTGGTAGCATACAGTAAAAATAGCTGCAGTAACCAGTCCAGTCGTCCAATCCCAGAGCATCTATTCGCTCCCTGGCCAATTACAGCACGATTGGCAGAGCAAACAAAGACTTATTGGTTGTTAAGTTGGCCTCTCATCTCTGGAGTTCCCTCCCCTCCTCTGTTCCACACACAACATCTGCAAACACCTGATACGTGTCCAGCACCCTGCTGCCCTACACTCTTGTTAAATTGTTACCACCTTTTGCTAAGCCAGCGCCGTCAATTAACAACACTGCTCTTTACTTCAAAGGGCCACTGGGCCTGTAGGTTTAACCTTGCTGCTCCTGAAGATTTGTTTTTGATTTTCATGAGATCCCAAGACGCTTTCAACTTTGTTCTCTCACTCTTGCCACAGTGTCTAGAGCCAGGCTTGCTGCCAGACTTGGTTATATATAACAAATCTCAGGCTTTAAGTAAAAAAAAAAAAAGAAAAGAAAATCTACTGTGACAAATCTGGAATTCAAAAAGCTGCCCACAACAACAACAACTACTACTTTTTATGATGTTTGACCCAGAACTGTTCCACGATTCTTTAAAGTTTCTTTAATATGTGTAGAATTAAATAATAAGCCACTCAAGGTTGTACATTACAGTGATTTTTCCATGGGTAAGTAGGAACAACATGACTCCATGAAACCCTTTTAACCATGGTACAACCACTGTAATGAACAGCCTCTTTCATCATACTGATTTAATAACATGGTGGCACCAGCAAGAGGATAAAAGACACAATAAAATAATATTTAAGAGTTATAATAATTATCTAAATATGATTAATCATTTGTGAATGTGACGAGAGGGGCGGGGCCGAGAGCCGTGGAAACGGAGCGAGGCCGGTGGAGTAAATGCTAATGCACGACACCTGCGCCACTCACCGGTCTCAAGTCCCACGGAGGAGCTCCGGAAGGATAAAAGGAGGAGTGACAACAGTGTTGGACGAGAGAGGACCAGGCCTGGACTTTATTGTGTGTTTTGTATGCGGCAGTCATCCGCGAGGGGCTGCCGCTTTACTTTCATTTTGGTGTTTTTTTATTTTATTAAAGTTTTGTTAAAATGTTCGTCGGTTCCCGCCTCCTTCTTCCCGATCTACAAATGGTGTTACATTGGTGCCGAAACCCGGGAGGAAGGAGGGACATGCTGCCAGAGATCCCTCGCCGCTGTGGTGAATCTGCGGTGCCATCGAGCATGGCGGAGCAGTCTGCCGCCATGGAGGCTCGAGGCGGTGGGCTGGAGTGAGTTGCCGGGGGGGGGGGCGGACGAACTCGCTGCCGGCCGCCTGGGCTGTGGAGGGACGGCTGCCGTCCGTGAGGGAGCGGAGGAGTCGCCGCCGTTCGCCTGAGGCCGGAGCCTGCTGCCATCCGCCATGATGGGGAGGAGCAGGGAACGGGGGACTCCTGCCGGCTGCCCGAACCTGGAGGAGCCGTCGCCGTCCACTGGGCGGTGGAGGAGTGTCGGGTCGTCCACCGAGGGCTGTCCAGTGCCGCCGCCTGGCATCGCGGAAGAGCCACTCGCCACTCGCCACTCGCCACTCTCGAGTCCCACGGAGGAGCTCCGGAAGGATAAAAGGAGGAGTGACGACAGTGTTGGACGAGAGAGGACCAGGCCTGGATTTTATTTTGTGTTTTGGTTTTGTTTGTGCGCGACAGTCGTCCGCGAGGGGCTGTCGCGCTGTTTTGTGTTTATTTTATTATTAAAGTTTTGTTTGAATGTTCGCCGGTTCCCGTCTCCTTCTTCCCGAACTACGAACTGTGTTACAGTGAAATATTATCAAATTAGTACCTATTATCATTTATATTAAAATGACAAAGACCATATTATCAATTTATTAAGAATTGTTAAAATTATTAAGAATTGTCTGAGCTGTTTCACAACTGTTGCTGTAAACTCTGAGATGTTATGCTAATGGATTCAACCTGAGTCTTGCAAAATAAAATAAAATAAAATAACATATAACATAACAACATAACATAACATATAACATAACATAACAAATAAAAATCCTCCATGAACAGTAATATAAACCATCATCCAAAAATGGTAATATAGTTCATTAGTCTAACTTCAGGCAATTTACAATTCCCAAATAACAATTTCAAGCATTAAATTGTGCATCCAGAATTTACTCAGAGCTATACGAACTAAGTCAAAACTTTTATAATTGGCACTTTTATTTTATTGCTTGTTTTTCAGCTTTTATTGATACAGATAATCAAGAAACAACATAAAATGATGGGGGAAATAGAGGCAAGACATTATCAAGAAGATCTCAAACTCGTGTTTTCTCCATGAGCATCACAACCTATGTCACAGCTCTGAAATTTATCTTTTACACTTGTGGAGTATAAAATGGAAATGACAGACCATCCCATATAGACTCCTGCCATTGGATGGTAGCTAAAAAAACGTTGCATTTTAAAGCTCCACAGTGTGGTGAAGAAGCCTCAGGCTTGGGCTGCAGCTGTAGGCCTCTCTGAGCACTAATGTCCAACTGCAGCTCTCTGCTGCCGTTCAGAAGCACACTCCAGTGAATCTTCTGTGCAGCAGAACACTCACGATATGTGTCTGCGGCCGTCTGTTTTTCATCGGGAAGCAGGCTGAGTGTGCAGGCAGTAGCGTGTGAAGCGTGTTCGGGCGCCCCCTCCTAGCGTATCACCATAGCCCCACTGATGCCCCCGCAGCACCAAGAGTGAACTAGATCAAATGCCTTTATGAATTAATACTGGGGCAAAGAGATCTGTGTGGGTGTAAATGTATGTGTGTGACAGCGAGAGCGAGAGAGAATGAGAGCATGGGGGTGCAAGGAGGGTTTAGGTTGTGTGTATGTGTGTGTTGTGCTGCTCTTTTTCAGTGAGCCAGCCCCCTTTGCAGCCTCAGGATGTGAGCTGTCACTTCAGATAGCTGGTGATGAGGCACAGAGCTGTCAGGAAAGGTGAAGACGGCCCAGAAAAGGAGAGAGAAAACGAGTGAGACTGACTGACGGACTGGTGGAGAGGATTTCACAGGGAAAAATGCTCAGTCGTCAGAGAAAGAGCAAGTGATGCGACGGAGAGAAAGATTTTACAGTCAAAGACAGGACAGGGTGTCACTGCATCATCTAGAATGGCAAAAATAAATAAATAACCGTACATGTGCATGCATATGTGTGCAAAACTTTTTCACACAGAAATCATGGCTTATTATTTGGTTTGCGCTTCAATTTTTGTTAAATTGAGAACCATCTGAAACCACACATGCAGAATAAAACAAACAACAAAACAACACAAAACAAAACAAAAATTTGCAAAAACAAAACATGGATGAACACATGAAAACACAAAACAAAATAAGTAAAATAAAAAATCTAATAAAACAAAAACAAAAAATTAGCAAAAACAAAACAATGAACAAATGAAAACACTAAACAAAAACAAAAAAGGACACACACTTCTTCATTTAAATAATACAAATTAATAAACATAAGTCAGAACTTTTTCAGCATAATTTTCTGTATATCTAAGTATGGACTCAAAGTGTGTGTGTGTGTGTGTGTGTGTGTGTGTGTGTGTGTGTGTGAAAGACACCAGCTTTGCTGGCAAAACGTTCACATTTCTGAGCTCAAATGTCCTCAAAACAGTTCACAATATGTACTCGTTTTGTTTGTGGTCGGGTGTCCCATATGTTAAAACTTAATTTAAAAACTGGTTGAGTATTACATTTGGCGAAATAAAGATTTAATACTTCACTCAACCGACTACAAAATCCTCTAAAGTGGAGGAAATTGAGAATAAAAGAAATAGCTGTTTGCACCTCCTCACTTTCAAGCCACAGTCAAATTGCTGCACGTTTGGTCATGCAAAACCATTATTACAGCTTGGTTGTGATTATGGTAATACCACATCTTATTTATCAATATGAGGATGACACTGAGATTCTGGTGGTATGAGCGGATGGAATGGAAATGTTTTCTGAGGTTCAGCTTGCCAAGTAATTAAGTGAGTGAGTGAAGTGAAGTGACGTGGCCAAGTATGGTTACCCATACTAGGAATTAGTGCTCTGCATTTAACCCATCCTAAGTGCACACACACAGCAGTGAACACACACACACCGTGAACACACACCCGTAGCAGTGGGCAGCCATTTATGCTGCGGCGCCCGGGGAGCAGTTGGGGGTTCGGTGCCTTGCTCAAGGGCACCTCAGTCGTGGTATTGAAGGTGGAAGAGAGTGCTGTACATTCACTCCCCCCACCTACAATTCCTGCCGGACCAGAGACTCGAACTCTCAACCTTTGGGTTACGAGTCCGACTCTCTAACCATTAGGCCACGACTTCCCCTACTTGACAATTACATGACAGCTGCACAGATAATAATGGTGTGTTTTCTGTGTAGTTTGTCTTTTTCAGTGAAGGAATCAAATGAGTCTGGGACTAACTAATGTGCCACTAAGTAGTATAAAAATGATAAAAGAACTGCAAGTAAAGATTCACCAAGTATTCATTTGTTAATGCTTCATTGATCAATACAACACTCGTCCTAGACTGTATACGGACACCTACTGGTGTGGATGCAACACCGCACCAAAACAAAGAAATTGAGTTACTGATTCCACTATAGAAACATCATATTTATAGACATATTTGTCATGCATGATTAACCAAACGTTCCCTAAAAGGGGGGCAGAACTGAGTAGTACTTGTTTGGTCATGTTATCTCAAAATGTAGACACTTATGTACAATTAAACTGCCTTTTTATACTATTATAATATAATTGTGTCTCCGAGCTCCTGTGAGATTACATTTTAAACATATTGATTAAAATTAAAGTTTTTGTTAGATGTATTCATTATTTAACAAATCAGTCTGGTTTCACAAATAGTGTGTTAAAAGTACACGAAACGGAAAGAATAAAATGCTTACCCTTCCTTTCCATTGAATGCTGTTCTGAAACCAATGCTTTGTGACATGGCACACTTTGGACTCTTGTTGCGTTTGGAAATCTCTTCAATATGGAGGTCGGCAAGTTGCATCAAACAGCCATTTCCAGATCAGGCCCATATGTGGATACCAGCCAGTCATAGATTGCTCCCATATTCTCTTCAGTCAATCCAGAGCTAAAAATATAAATACTAACGGAACAGACTAATTACAGTTAGATCGGCTTTTGAGAGGAAATCACGGCCTCGGCATAGACGAAACAACAGTGCCATACTTTCCTTCTTAGGTATTAACTTTGTTCATCTCTTCAGGATTTCGGTCAGGTGCAACAGTTTGAAGCTCAGATGAGCTCATGATGGTTTCTGAAAAGTGGATTTTACCATGTGAGTCATCGACAAGCTCACTGCGCAACGTTTGACCTTAAAGGAAGGCATGCCGCAGCCCACAAACACATGGCCTTGAGAGACTCATATATATTGGCTTCGAAAAAGCCCACCACTAATTTGAACCGTTTAAGCCACTTTAAAGAGGGACTGATCTAACTTTGATGAAAACGGAATTGCCTTTCACAATGTGTCTTTCAGTTCAGAAGTTTAACACACTGCTACCAACCGCTCAAACCAGCATGCTCAGCTGCAGGATCAGTCTCTTGTAGTGAGAGGATTGCTGCCGTCATCAGTAGATTATTAAAATGCTCACTATTGAGTGCTTTTTAAAGACTATGGTGCTTTTCCAAAACCTAGTTAAAAGCCTTCATAGCCATAATTTTAAGACATAAAATGTGTGAGGGTAGGCAACTTTTGTTTCATTTGACTATTTTTTATTCTTTTTCAGAGAAGGCAACAAAACAAAGAACAAAACGAAGCAAAACAGAAAAAAAAAAACCCAGAATGCCAGAAGCTCTAGAATTTATTTTATATTATAAATATATTTCATAAAAATTTTAATAAAAATAGATCAATACTGAAAATTATCAAAAGAAGTTACATTAAATAAAATAAAAATCCAAGGTGGATGACATGCAAGAAATGTTGTATATTATAAATATACTACAAAAAATATATATTTTAATGCTGACAATTATATATATATATATATATAAAAAGTTTTTACAATTTTTTTGAATTACTAATATATATCCCAAATTCATGTGTGCTAAGTATATTAATTTTTATTACTGCATTGCCTGTATACGAATCAATTGTGAGTTCAGTCTCATGTGCTTCATGGTGTCAATGTGTTCAAATCAGTAATTTATGAGGTTCAAATTCAGTTAGGACCCTGCCGTAAAAGACAGCTGTCTATGGAGCATGTAGACAGTAGGCAGCTCACTAAGTTTTGGAACAGAGCTTAAGCCTTAAATCTGTTCGTCACATGACTGCTATCAGATCGAGCGCACCAAAAAGTCAGAAGCCATAAAGTCATAAAAAACTAATCCATGTATGACAGAGCCAGTTCTCCGTGTTCCACCACACATCACAGTAAACTAAACCCTGGTTCTCCAATTCAGCATCAGTGAAATGCTCACACCAGATCAAAGCAGCGAGTGTGGTTACATCGGAGCGGGGAATTCCACTGGAGTCCTGCTGTCCACACCAGAATTACTTCACTACCCATGTTCTCAAGGCGACAGTGATGAATTAAAATATTCTAAGCATAAGCTCAGACAGGATATGATACTATTTATGAATTATGCAGAGATGCTAAGCCTCTTTCACAGAACACAATTCACAAATTCATCACAATCTGTCGTTCTGTTCTCACAGATTAACAAATGGACAACCAATCCTTAAACACAGTGTTCTGTAATATAAGTGATGTTCTGAAATTCCTTGCAAAGGCTAGATGATAAATACCCAGAATGAAGCAAAATAACACTAAGCACAATAATTTGCTGGTTAGAGAGTTAATGGAAGAAATATATTAATTGAAAAAAGGCAAGGCCCCTCTGTAGTATCACGTGATCGCTGTGCGACTAAATGCCACATAAAACTGCATTAGGGCTTGGAATTTTGGGAAAGTTTTAAAGTGAGTGCAGCTTGAAACAAGGAGGGTAGAATAAGTACTCAGCATAGGCAAGAATAACAGTCTGGCCAAGCTGCTTTAGAAACATCTGTGTCTAATTACAAACTACATCCTACCAAAGATCCACAGCATCAAGAACAACTCAGGCAAAGCTGAGAGTTCAGGAATTATGTCAAATTCAGGTTCTACTGAACATCAGTATTTAGCCTCAGCATTCCATAGTGTTCTTAAGGAAACTTTCCTGGAGCGTTTGCAAGAGACTTTTTCTTATGACACCAAACAATAGCATCATTTGGGCAGCTGTAGACCCCTAAACAGTCAAACTGGCCGCTTCTCTTGTGTTTGTGTGTTCTTTGCTTTGTTTCGAAGCAAAAGCAACAAGACAAGCCCATGCAGGGAGTGTGAGGCTTTTTATAGCAAAACAGCGATATCATGTTATTGCTAATTTAAGGCCAGAAGGAGCTATCGTGACTTCAAAAGGGAATAGAACATGGAACTCAACCAGAGCCTGAATAAAATGAGCAGAGTGTGTAAACTGGCTGAAATCCGGAACAAACAGCGAATTGGCAAACTGTGCATGTCCAGCTGTGCGCTTTTTTTTCACCTCTCTCTGCTTTCCCTTGATTGAGATATGAGACAGACGGACAGGCGGACACATACGAGCACGCACATGCAAAAACTAAATGACCATTAGTGTCACGCCGCAGCATTTGCATGTCTAGCGTGTGACTATAAACTCATCACGACATGGCTAGCGAGTGACAGCGGTGATCAATGTCTGTCATGGTGAGTTTATGAGTGAGGCTTACGACTGATTGAGCATGATGGCAGTCTGCTAGTGCGATGTCACCGCCGGACGGCCCAGAGCCATGTTTCTGCACCAGCATGTCAGCTGTCCATTATCCGCAGTGACAGGAGTGGCTATAACCCAAAGTGGCACCGAGATGGCTTCTTAATACATGAAAAGAAACATCATGTTCTGGCCAAGAATTTGAATATTTTATCGAGGAATAAAAAAAATTGTCAAGACATGCCCTGGACTGCACTTAATGTACCAAACCTTTATATAAGATCATTAGTGGCATGAAAAATTAGATCATGACCAAATTCACTTTCCAAAACTGAAAAACAGGATATGGCACTGAAATAGGGATGCACTGATATTAAAATTCTTGCTGATATTGATAACTGATAGATGGACAATATTAAAATGTATATGGATTTGTCCAAATTGATTAAAAATAAATCACTAAACTCAAATAGTGATGCTACAAGTAAATTTAGGCATCACAACTATAAAGTACAGTATGAAAAACTAATATTCATTTTAAGATTTGTTAAAGATTACATTTAACAGGAGTATTATTTTTAAAGAAAAATTTTGAAAGAGTGTTAGATGATCTTCAAAGGGATAAATCAACCAAAAATTAAAATTCTGTCATCATTTACTCCTTATCTTACATTAATGGGGACCAGAAACTGTTTTGGTTACCTACATTATTCAAAATATTTTCTTTTGTGTTCAGCAGAAGAAAGAAATACATACAGGCTTGGAACAACAGGAGGTTAAATGCTGTAAATGCTGACAGAATTTTAATTTTTATGTGAACTAAGTGAGCACTAGATGACTACCAAACATAATGCGAAGGGGGGAAAAAAATTATATATATATATATATAGCACCGATATATTGGGCATCTTAGGTGCTCTCAGACCTTCAATGGAAAGAACGTATGGGTGAATCTTCAACATCAACCAAAAATCAAAGAAGTCCTGTGCTGATAAAGTACATTCAAAAGAAGGCAGTTATTAATGATGCAATAGCATTCAATCAATCGAAAAATAAGTGCTGTGGGTCCACAGGCCGTCTCCTCCCCGCTGCTGAGAGGAGATGGGTAGAGATGGCGTCTTATGCTTGGTTGTGCGCTCCAAGGGCATATGCTTTGAGTTCAGTCATTCGCAAATGATTTAAAAGCCAATTACGTTGGAGCTGTTGTAATTACCCATACAGTGGATGGTTCTGTGGTCTAATTGATTACCATCAAGGCATTTGTTGTTTCACAGCGACAGAAGAAGTAGAGGGGAAAAACCTAAACAAATGTTTCTCTTTAATTTGACAGCTGCCCAAGTGCATCTTTATGTACAGTATGTAAGAATCCTTTTCTTACAACAAGGAAAAGTAAAGACCTGAGGATCACTTAAACTCGAAACACTTAACTCGACCGATTTTTAGCTACCTCAGTGTTGTCAGTGGCTCTACCAGCTGACAGAGACACCCATGGTGTGTAAAAGACACTTGAAGAGGCAATTTCTCTGTTTGAGCTGCCGTTGTGAAGTGACATTTACCTAATGCCGCTCTAAACCTCATTGCAATTAGTGGGCAGTGATAGTGATGTGGGTTGACTCACATGGGCAGCGCCAGCTCCTAAACTAGTCCTCACACACCCACGGTAGGCGCTCAAGTCCAGGAAGCAGGAGCTGGAAGGCAGCTGCATTCTCCAGTAAACAGACGTGTTTGCTACTTGCCCGCGCCACGTTTTTGCGCCTCGCTTCACCCCCTCCAAACACCGGGGTCGAGTCAGGCAAGCCTTAATGGACACTCTCTTTTGGGCTGTTGGTGAATTTTCCGACTGCAACTGCCAGGAGACAAGCTCCATAATTACATCTGAGGCTCCAGGGAGGAGGAAAGTGTGGGGTGTCCGACTTGTTAGGGTTCAACAATGGCTCAGTCCAAATCAGTGAAGTTTGGACAAAGACGCAAACAGGCCGCACACAAGTTACGGTTTCTGCCGTCGGCAAAATGCAGGCCAGAAGCAAGAGAACCAATTAAGAGTTGACTGCAAGGGGCTCCTGTCACCTGGTTTCTTTACTTTCTAAAGAACAAATACTGAGAAGTGCATTTAACCATTTATTCTGAATAGACTGATGTGGCAGGACTGTACACAGCCTCGGAGAGTAGCATGGTGGTAATGCAAGAGGTGTGCAGGAAGCCCACCCATTTCTGAACATTACCCATGCTCCACATCTTATTCTCCATACATACATAAACATATGCTCATCATGCATGACCATATTCATTCATATATTTGGATATTTACCTGTGCATGCTCACATAAACATTTTTATTATTATAATAAAGTTCTGTCAATTTTTTTTTTTTACATTTTAGAAAATAATTCTAAAATTTCTGAATGCTGTTCTTTTGAACTTTCTATTCATAAATGGACACTAAAAGTGTTTCATGGTTTCCACAAAAATATGAAGCAAATGTTTTCCAAATTGGTAATGAAACATTTTTCTTAAGCATCAAATCAGCATATTAGAATGATTTCTGAAGGGTCATGTGACACTGAAGACTGAAGTAATAGACAATTAAATTCAGCTGAAATTCAGCTTTGCTATCACAGGAATAAAAGAATATTTAGTTATCACAGGAATAAAAGAATATTTAGTTATCACAGGAATAAAGGAATATTTTTAAATGCATAAAAATAGAAAACTGTTATTTTAAATTGTAACAAATTTTCACACATTTTTTTTTCACCATTTAAGAGACTTTTTTATATACTGTATATCATAAATATAAATTAAAAAATGCATTATATTTTTAATGGTAAAACATCAAAATAAAAACAATTAAAATGCACATTTATTAATTTATTTGCTTTAAAAAAAAATACAAAAAAACTCTACATTATACATAGGTACCAAATCATGATACTAGCCAACTGATTTTACCTTTTAGTATTTTTAGTTATTTAGACAAAACAGCCTGGAATTTCTTGGTTATTTGCCTTAAAATAATTACCAGCATATCAGTATCGCCCATAATTTTAATTTCTGTGCATCCCTCCACCATACCATTTACATCGTAGTGTAAACCAGCAGAGTTAACGCTGGATGCAGGTCTGGGATGTACAACCTGCGCCTTTTCCTGCCACCATTATATCATCATTGATAGCTTCCAATGTTTTTGCAATGTTTTGTAGCAATCCACAAAGTGACCTCAAGGAAATTGTGCAGTGAACTGAATTGAAACTGCCAGTGGCATTCTGGCAAAAGGTCAAGAGGGATAAATTGAGGATGCCGAGTCTAATGGAGATGCTGTGTGAGGACTTTAATCACACTGAGAGGCGTTTTCTGTTAAAGGGTCACTTAGAGTAGAAGCTGGGACTTTTGTGGAATATAAAAAACCTGTTGTGGAACAGGATGTGAGAGGTTAATTGGCACCCTGTGTGAAAGCTGTTAACGAGTGAGCGAGTGGAACACCCAGGATGCACTGGGACATTTCAGCAGTGCCATGAGAAATAAACGAGCACGGGGAATATTTCCTTTGGCCCCGGTATCGTCCTCTCTGAAGAATACTGGTCACGCCTGTAAGCTGGACCGTGTTAACAATGTCTCGCTGCACCTCGCCGGTTCACACTGTTGGAGCACTCACATACGCGCTCAAGCGGACACACACAAACGCACTTTGGGCTCTTATGGCTAGGCACCTCCTCTTGTGATTGCTCACTAGTTCCATAAGGAGTCTGTTTAGTCCAGAGGCCGTCATGAGCCTGGGGCAAAGCAGACATCCTAATCACCCTTCTAATGGCACACAGAGTCTTTCTTGTGTCTGAGCTCTGCACCTCAGGCCATGTGCCACTTCCAGCCAATACTACAATAGCCAGTAGAACCACAGAACCTCCCCCTACCCAACCAAACCAAACCTTTTGTTTTCTTAACTCAGCAGTATCTGTGTTTGTGTACCATCCACGTTTCATTGGTTTGCGAATCATTTCCTGTAAACATTTAGACAGGACACTTGCGACAATGCCACTACAATGGCTTAAAGATAAAGCCTCCATCTGACAGGAGACGGCTCAGGAGAGGCACTCTCTGCACTTTTTCCCAATCGCTCTCTGAAAATGTGCAGTGCTCACTCAAAAGACAGCTTGTTCAGCCAAATTACAGGCTTCTTGCGCTGTGTGTCGCAGTGGACGACAGCACGTCATTTCAACGTGCCTTGTGCTTGCTGCCACGTAGTTCTGGGGAAGTAAGGTGTTTCTCACAAGTGCCAACACTTACGAATGTCACCCACAGCACTATGGAAACAACGCTACTGCATTCTTACCTGAGCAGGCCCAAGCAATGGCACCATTTCACACCCCCAAACCAGAGGGAGACAAATACGGCTCTACATGATCTCACCTATAAATCTGCGGAGCGTATAACTCTACGGAGAAAAGAGATAATTACAAATAAAAGTTTCTTATAAGTTATCAAATAGCCAAATCATATATATATGTACATATTATACATATATAATATATATGTATAATATTATACATGTATACACACATGTATATATATATGATTTGTATATTTGTACAGTGTTATACAGAGAATGATTAGGAACCCTCAGCTCTTTTCTCCAAACCATCATCATCATCTCAAACCCTAAACCCCCCTAAATATCTCTTGGACCAAACAGGAAGTTTCCTATACTGAGTCGTATAGGAACAGCACTCATCTGTCTGCCATGTGCTCGAAACCATATTTAATCAGTGGCCAGACTGCAATAATTAAGGTAAAAGAATGATGAGATGAGTATCACAGTCTTTGCCAATCCATGGATTTCAAAATATCCAAAGCATCATTGACAACCCCACCTGAAATGTATTATAATAGACATTTTGTGAAGGGAGATAATGTAAGAAGTGTTACACAATTAAAAAGGTATCGTTCACTATATAAATAGTGTGGGACGAACTACGCGCTGGAATGTAATATTAAGGGTTAGTGGATGTGTTCTATTCAAAGTATGAGCAATAGTAACAGTGATTAATGATGAAATGCAGCGAGGCTCAAAGGAGGCGTCCTGACTGTGGGGCGAGGTGTCAGAATGGAGAGTACAAGAACTCGAGGTCTGAAATGAAGGCGATACATTCACTTGGACAGGGAAGCTAGACATCTTTGGACTGGCTTGTCACAAATCTCCCACCACCGACAGCAATAAAACAGCTACCGCTGCAGCTATGACAACCATTCTCTCTCTTTCTTTCCGTCCCACCACACAACTCTCTGACACGTACCCTCCACCGGGTCACCGCAGACACACGTACACCCTGACACCTCTGCCACAGCACATCTGAGCAGAGCTTGTTTTGCTCATCTCAGGAGGGTTAAAATTGTGCGTCTGTGTCTCGGCCGTTCCCTCCCTTTCCCTTCCTGCTCATCTGCCACAAACTAAATGATCCTTTCATTTCCTGCTGGGCCGCTGGGCCCTAAGGTGGCGGCCACGGTCGGACTCGGCGGCTCTGCTCCCATGTGAAGTTCACAGCTCTTCCACTTAGCTGCTGATCCACTATCATAACAGAGCTTACCATGGCACTTCCTGTCTGGGACAGAATTGCGTGAGCCGTGCCACGTCTCGGGCAGATATTATTCACCTGTGTGAGAAGGACCAGGAAGCCAGTGACTGAATGGCCCTGCATAAAAATACACATGGGAACTTGCACGCAAACAAAGAAGAAATAAGAAAAAAGGACAACGATGCTAAATCATACGCCCACCTTTTGCCCAGTCCTCTGAGGCCTGACTCTGGAACTGACTTAGGAAGTAACTTAATGGTTACCAAACCTTTAGGGAGACTGGGTGAGCAACATTGGGCTAAACATGTGTTTAGAGCAGACAACATCAGCAATCACCACTTGACCCCTCAGCAGAGAAAGGGTCACATACCGCTCACCTTTTTCAAGCGCTGAAAGAAAAAAACGAGAGGAAAAAATGTTTAACAGATAATATAATCAAGTGAAAGCACTCGCCTGTTGTGAGGGGACTGCAACCATGCTGATTCCCATATGTTTGAAATACACAGAGCACAATCCAGAGGCTCCACCGGGGATTTCTCAAGCCTCAGAGAGACGAAAACACACACACCACAATACAATACACATAGTCATGCTTCACCCAGCAGAAATGGAATTCCTTGCATTTGTAAAGAGTAAACAGAGGGAAAGATGTTCAAAAGAAATTAGATGTTTGTACATGGAATGTTCTGATTTCTATGTATACATACTGATGGACTCATTAAGAGTTTTTCTAGTTTATAACCGAAGTACTCATGAGTTTATAATTTTTTTGTTATAATATTTTTAGACAATAAATGTATAGTTTACTTCAACTGGTATACACAGCAATCATTGGTTGTGTTGATTATTATATATGTTAAATATAAAAATAAACTGAACTGCAAAGTTTGGGCACTGTTGTATATTTTCATAAGTTAAAACTTCCATTTACAATTTACAGACTTAATTTTCATATGTAAGCAAAATGCGCATTAACTGAAACTTATCCAAATATATTGTAATCAAATCAAGCAGGATCAAATGAATCAAATAAAATAAAATTTCTTTCAAATGTAAGTAAAAATCCACATTATAACTTAAATTTACCCAAATGAATTAGAATCAACTAAATTGAAACAAATCAACTGAATCACACCAACTGACTGAACTGGATCACTCAAATCTCAAATCAAAATAAATCAAATAAATTGACTCGTAAGCTTGTCATTGGAAAAATGGAATACAATTAAATTCAATCACTTGTTTGAATCACTTCCCAGTGGTCCAAATCAAAAGAGCACCTGCCCTACTGTATGTCTATAAGGTATTTGGGTTCAGTATAAGCCTATGAGATTTTTTTTTTATTTGGCATTCTTTTAAATTGGTGTTTGTGAAAATGTGTTGTGTGCATGAGCGGTTTAAAGAAAACAAATCAAACAAACGTGGAGTCATTCTTCAAGCGTCCCTCTATTTCCTCCCCTCTCAGTTCCTCAGCCATTACAGTAAGTGACCCAACACCTCTGGCTCCCCTGGGCTTATTTATAGCAAATGAATCAGAAATCTGAGAAACTATGCACCAGCATCTCCAACCGCTTAACCCAGAACACACATCACATTACCTAATGGCAGCCTTGTTTAGAGAGAACAGACAGAACTGGAACCATCAGTCTTAGGTACATGAGAGGAATCTTTCACACAAGACTTAAGTTTATCAGCATTTTTCCTGTCAGACCTGTTAAAGGCTTTTAACAACCCATGGTTCAACCTTAAATTCTTTGTTTCCAGACAGCGGGTTGTGGTAGATGTGTACAACTGCAGTTTTATTGTGAATGGAGAGGGAAAAAGCAAGGAAACGGAAAGAAAAACAATGTGAGAAAGAGGCTTGTTGGCGCTCTAGGTGGAACAGACATAATATGAGGCGGTAAGGGAGAAAAAAAGTCATTACGTTTAATGTCTAACTGGTGGGAGGACAACATGCAACATCAAATACCTTAATTTCACTAAGCAAGGGTCTCAGGTTTCCCAGCAGACCACATTAAAATGCCAGAGGGGTTAAAAGTGGGTCCAATTGGGTGCAAGACGCCAAAATAAAATAATTAAGTGGTGCACTGTTTACATCTACAGAGGGGTTTGGGTGACACAGCTCGGCATGATGGGTCTCAGCACTCAGATCAGGGGGAGGTTGAGTAAGTAGTGCTCTTTAAAGGCCATACTTTAGCAGTTTTCCTCAGGAGTACTGCCAACCTCCTGAAAACAGGCATTTGCCAAGAAAGCGGTGACACGGTTGTGTAAAAATGCTAAGAAAGGAGGTTAATGAGAGGAAAGAGAGGGCTACATTGTGTTGAGCGTAAAAGGTTAGAGGAATATTCATTCATTCAAAAGAGGAAAAAGAAAAAAAAAACCCTACATAAACATTTTCCCGGATGTAATTTTCAGTGCACGGACACATTTCCCAGTAGAAATCATCAGGGAGGAGGAAATCGTTTAGTCTCCTTAAGTGCCAAATTGTATCCTGATTTTCCTGCCCCAGCTGCCTGAGCGAAGTCAGAGGTTGGACGTCAACGTCTCCAACTCCTTGACTAAAAAAATGCTTTGAGACATATTCCCTGACTTTCTTTTACACATTATTCAGCCTCCAAAAATTACACGAAGAAAGTATCTCTCTCCTGGGTGTTGTACACTCATCCCTACAGTGGTAGGCGAAGAGAAAAACAAGTGTTTTTGGTGCTAACATGGGTGATTCCATGAACGGAATGGGAGTGGAAGGGGAAAAACGAGAGGAACATGTGGAGCTAATTTAACAAAATGACTCAAAACGCTTGCCGTTTAATTCAAATCATTGTGTTTATTAGAATTCACAACAAAGCCTCGATGGAAATATTTCTCGGGGTCAGTACAAGTAAGCCTAGACTGCTCAAACTCCGTCTGTGATGCACAAGAACAAACCGAGCTAAAACCTAGAACACTGTGGGCAGGATGGCGCATTGGAGTCAACGTTTTGCCGGTACAAATGGAAACCAAATAATTTACACATACTTGTAGCTTGATTCACAATAGATCTGGCATCTTTTGCTCACGGTCCCTCAATGTTTCCTTTTTCTGATTGGCTCAGGGGCTCAGGGTTGTGTTTAATTTACTGAATTATGTTCCGCTTAGCACTCAGCCTAGTTTGAGGCGACAGAAGCGTAAAGAGAGACACTTTCTGCCCATGGGTTCAGGACTTATCTTCCTCCTGCTGATGACAATTAAGGTGCATCTCTGACCTCGTTCCAAACCAGGATGACTCTCCAGGGCCTGTAAGAAACAACTCGAGACCACTATAGTATTGTTTAGGCCTGCATTAATGCAGCCTGAAAGCTTTGTCGGGACCGAAATGGTTCAACCGAAACTTTGTTTGGATAGGATTGGCATTCCAGGCCGAGTGTTGACTGCGAAGCTATTTCTTTAAGTCAGGTGAAAAGAAAGCGTGCAGTACCTTCTCAAGGCTTCCAAAAATAACCGAGGTGACTCCAACCTGCCATCCAGGCTTTCTGGCCTGGGCTATAATTAATATGACAAGTCTATCCAGAGCAGAATAAATTATCCCGTGCGCCTGACCACCGCTTACATGCGAGCAGTTTGGGGAATTCATTGAAAACACATGTTTCTGGGAAAGACTGCTTTGCGTGTTCGGTGCTCCTGAATACATTTCCGCTCCCATGTGACCGTGTTACGGCTGGCAGAGTTAAATGTAACCGAATGGGTTCCATACAGGCACAGCAGTGGCTCTAACAAGGGAAGCACATTTGTTTGACCGCACCGGATGTCAATCACTCTGAAGAGCCCCTGGTCGAATCCCGGCGAGCACGTCCCTGTGTGCAGAGACGGTTTGCAATAATGGGTGTACCTGGCAGCGAGCCCTTTGGCCTAAGGAGGGACGCGTTTTGGAGTCTGTACGAATGGCTTTACGCACGGGGGCGCACGGAAGGGAGAGCGGTCCATGTGCGGGTCTGTTTCGGCGAGCCAGAGGAATACTAATGAAAGCATTTTTCATAATTTCACACAAACCCACATTCTCTAGGCCTCTGAAACAAGGGGGAGAGGGAGTGGGGAGAGAAATCCATTAAAATTATCTGGAAATGATGCTTTCCAGCCCTGGACTGAGACAATGAGGTATAAATTACTGTGATAAGATCTGGGCAAAGTTCAAATCAAGCGAGATTTTCACATCTGGTCCTGTGCTCTTGTCGTCAAATTAATGGATTCTTCTGAAGCCGTGTGCACCAAGAATGTGATAACTTGTGCTTCCTGTTCTACTGATAACATTCCCAAGGGGAGGGAGAGGAAGGCACAGGGTCTTCTGAAGTGTACACAGCACTGGACAGCAAACCTCACACGCTTTCCTTCTGTAGCTACACAAACATACACTGACATACATGCATGTCATAAATCTACTTAAATTAAGATTAAGGAAAAACAAAAAGAACAGAGAAAAAGCTCACGCTAAGAAAACTGTCAAGACCTTTATGATGCTCTGGACTTGTATCTCCTGCTTGCCTGGTCTGCCAAAACAGATTGTGAATCAAATGTGCGAGGTGTGCACTTCTGCCTCGCTCGCTCGCTCTCTCTGCTGATGACGCCAGTGCATCTCAGCTCAGTGAGATCAAGAAAGAATGGACAGATGGAGAAAACAAAAAAAATGCAAAATGAAAAAGGACAGAAAGATAAATGAAAGAATTAGCTCAGTCAAAGATGAAAAAAAAAAAAACTCATCTTCATGTTGTTTCAAACTCACATGGATTATTTTTCTAGGAGAAATTCTGTATAATGTCCTGGATGCTCTTTCCAGCGCAGTTGCAATGAATTTGGAATTAGTTTTTATCACTTGGTCACTCTATTCTGAGTCTTATATTATTCATTGAGTCATTGAGTTTAATTCATGAAGTGGACAAGTCGATCTGTGAACAAATCATTCAGACAGGTTTTGTGAACTGAATCAAATAATTAATTGAAATGTTTTACATTAATACAAAAATTTGATTCACAAAATTTTTTGTAAAAAAGCTAAATATTTGAGCCAAAACTGCTACATGGCTTCAAAAGATTTGGAATATAGTGCACTTAAATGACACCTTTATATCCTTTTTGACATTTAAAAGTCCAGAGTTTATCAATTATAACTGCACTAAAAAGAGCAACCCCCCGTACAATTTCTCATCCTTCTCAATCAAGTTCAGAACGACATAAGGGTGAGAAAATAATGACAGGATTTTCATTTTTGAGAAAAATTAGGGATGTTTTGCAGTTGTACTGAATGAGAGCACATGAGTGCTCAGCACTACATCTCTCTTCGGCTTCATTCAGAGGAAGCTACGGTGGAATCCGGCCCAGGCATTTCAGACGTTCCTGACTGATTGGAAACACACAGGCGTAAATGACCAGACGTTTATTTCCAGGTGAGGAGAGAGTTTCCTTCTGTAGCTACACAAACATACACTGACATACATGCATGTCATAAATCTACTTAAATTAAGATTAAGGAAAAACAAAAAGAACAGAGAAAAAGCTCACGCTAAGAAAACTGTCAAGACCTTTATGATGCTCTGGACTTGTATCTCCTGCTTGCCTGGTCTGCCAAAACAGATTGTGAATCAAATGTGCGAGGTGTGCACTTCTGCCTCGCTCGCTCGCTCTCTCTGCTGATGACGCCAGTGCATCTCAGCTCAGTGAGATCAAGAAAGAATGGACAGATGGAGAAAACAAAAAAAATGCAAAATGAAAAAGGACAGAAAGATAAATGAAAGAATTAGCTCAGTCAAAGATGAAAAAAAAAAAAAACTCATCTTCATGTTGTTTCAAACTCACATGGATTATTTTTCTAGGAGAAATTCTGTATAATGTCCTGGATGCTCTTTCCAGCGCAGTTGCAATGAATTTGGAATTAGTTTTTATCACTTGGTCACTCTATTCTGAGTCTTATATTATTCATTGAGTCATTGAGTTTAATTCATGAAGTGGACAAGTCGATCTGTGAACAAATCATTCAGACAGGTTTTGTGAACTGAATCAAATAATTAATTGAAATGTTTTACATTAATACAAAAATTTGATTCACAAAATTTTTTGTAAAAAAGCTAAATATTTGAGCCAAAACTGCTACATGGCTTCAAAAGATTTGGAATATAGTGCACTTAAATGACACCTTTATATCCTTTTTGACATTTAAAAGTCCAGAGTTTATCAATTATAACTGCACTAAAAAGAGCAACCCCCCGTACAATTTCTCATCCTTCTCAATCAAGTTCAGAACGACATAAGGGTGAGAAAATAATGACAGGATTTTCATTTTTGAGAAAAATTAGGGATGTTTTGCAGTTGTACTGAATGAGAGCACATGAGTGCTCAGCACTACATCTCTCTTCGGCTTCATTCAGAGGAAGCTACGGTGGAATCCGGCCCAGGCATTTCAGACGTTCCTGACTGATTGGAAACACACAGGCGTAAATGACCAGACGTTTATTTCCAGGTGAGGAGAGAGAGAAGCAGAGGCTACTCACCTCTATGCAGTCACTTGGATACCGTTTCCAGGAAGGCCCACCAGCCAGGGTTAATCTGCAGTACTAAATGAATAAACAAAGGATGGCTCTGTGGGCCGTGGTGGGCAGGTGAGCTCAGATCATCTTCCCACACTGAAACTCATCTGCACAGGAAATGACCCGCAGAACCTCACCTCCACACCTGGAGAGAGGAGGGGCTGTCCAGGAGAATCTGGCCATGTCACAATACCTCACCTCCAGAAGAGGAACTCGCCTCTCACATCTGTCAACAGCTCTTCAGTCATCCTTCAACAGCAGCTCATTCCACACACACGTCATGCTGAATAGTTTTTTATAGGAATCATTTGAACGCATAAGAATTGTTTGTTTTGGGAATCGGTCTACACTGGTTTCACCGGATGCTTATGATTAACTTATAAGAATCATTTTTTGAGAATCAGATTACATCGGTCTCACTGTAATCTTCTGACTCACTAAAAAAGCAACTCATAAGAGTTTGGGGATCATTTTACACTGGGCATGCTGTATGGTTTTGATTCACTAAAAATAATAGGTCCATAAGAGTCATTAGTTCAGGAATCATTTGGACTTCACTGGTGGTCATGCTGAAAAGTTTTTCATAAGAATCATTCAAACTCATAAGAATAATTTGTTTGAGAATCAGATAACATCGGTCTCACTGTAATCTTCTGACTCACTAAAAAACAACTAATAAGAGTTATTAGTTTGGGAATCATTTAGATTACACTGGTCACGCAGCATGGTTTTTGATTCACTAAAAAGAACCAATTCATAAGAATCATTTGTTCAAGTAACAGATTACACTGGTCTCGCTGGATGCTTTTGACTCACTAGAAAGAACTGACTCATCAGAATAATTTGTTTGGGAAACAGACAACATTGGTTGCTTCATTTAAAACACACACACACAACGAATATTGAACTGTAATATGGTCAACAGAGGTGAAACTTCATAATTATGCAGTTACCGAAAAGTAACAACTTTGAATGTCTGCCAACAAAGTATTCAACAGCACCACGCTATAAAAACAAACATCAACTATGACACACACTCACTCACACGACAATCGAAAAGACATAAAACAAATGCAACAGACTTGCTGTCTCCCGGCCGGAGAGCGGCGAGGAAGAGGCGGGGTTTGATGGAATGCTTTCTCCTTTTTCATCCTCTATTCATTTTTAACAGCTCTTTCTGCGCGCCACTCTCCGCTCGCCGTAATGACTCAATGAAGTGGCGTACATCAGGTGCCGACTCTGAGGTGTAAAAAATACCATCGCAGCTGCCCGATCAATACATTATGGAGTGAGAGTGCATGCTGGGGGAAGATAATGCCGCCTCGTGCGGAGACGCTGTCAGTCTCCATTAGTGTCTGGAGGGCTGTGCTGGGAGCGGTGGGCATATGTTGAGTCGCCGAGGCCCACACTTTGGCACGGAGAGCTTTTGTTCCTAGCTTTTAATTGTGGCCCCACCTTGGAGGGGGTCTGTCACTCTGTCACCCCCGCCAGAGTGCGCTGGTACGCTCGGATGTGGCAGGCTGGGACAGCGGGACCCAAACTAAGAGCTATGCTTTTCTGCGGCTGTCAGGAGAATGCAGGCGGGCACACACGTGACAACAAAAATACACAGTGGGGAAGACGGAGACAGAACACACTGTGCCTCAAGCAAGTATGTACTTTCACAGGCTGAGGCGTCCTAACTGCTGAGAGAGGAATGGGAAGCATTTCAGCAGCATGAGACGAGTATGTGCCAATCTACTAGTGATGTACAAAACTAGATTTTCAATTGACTAGTCAGTTGGGTGCCTGAACAACTATCCTAACATAATCTTTAGGAAGCCCTGAATAATTTGCCTGGGTTTGAGTGCACCTGACCCTGATCAGACATGTTTCTTATGGACCAGTTATAGGGAATAAAACACAATTTTGCATTTTGTTACAGTATTTTTAAAAAATGTTCTTTTTGTGGTGGGATGCTCAAATGAATCGAGACACTACACAACAGCCAAAGACTGACAAAGTAGGGGTGCGCACACATAAAAATTCTGGAGGGGTAAATTATGATTGTCAAGATATGACAACCTATTAATGAAATGTAAATTAAATTAAAAAAAAAATTCTAAATAATAATACTACATAAATACAAAAAAAAAATAATTAAGAATTTTTATTAATACAAGTGAATTTAGGCAACATTATAAATGTACAAAATAAAAAAAAATGGATATTCGCTGTTTTTTTAAACTCTAGAATAGAATAGAATAAAATATATATTTGTCTATATAAACTAAATAAACAAACAACATACTTTTATAGTGAACATACCTTTAATAATGAAATATAAATGAAATAAAATTAATTTTGTCTAAATAATAATACTACACAAAAAACACATTGAAAACTAAAACCAATTTTAATTAAAGGGGTCATATGATGCGATTTCAAGTTTTCCTTTCTCTTTGGAGTGTTACAAGCTGTTCGTGAATAGATAAGATAATGATCTTTAAAAAAGCATCATATGACCCCTTTAATACAAGTGAAGTGAATCATTCACTTCACTTCTCTGAATGTAGGCAACACTATAAATGTACAATATAAAAAATGGATATTCATTGTTTTTTAAACTCTAGAATAGAATATATTTGTCTATATAAACTAAATAAACTAAAACAACATACCTTTATAGTGAAAACAACCTTTATAGTGTACAGATTTTCAAGATTTTCTAAAGATTACTTAAGTGTTTCTAAATTAGTGTTTATAAAGATGAACTTAAAATAAGCACTATATGACCGCAAAGGTTATCTACATTTAACATCCCTAATCTGCTGATAAACATCCAATAGTGGCTGATACTGATAAATAATAGTGATTTAAATAGAAAACTCTTACAGTGATGTGCTTTGCTGTTAGACAATTTGCACTGTAAAACCCTTTTGGAAAAGTTGCATCTCTAAATTAAGAATGCATAGAATTTCTGTACAATATCAGTTATCAGCCAATATAAGAGTTTTCTTTTTCCTTTTAAATCACTATTATTTATCAGTATCAGCCACTATTGGATATTTATCAGCAGATTAGGGATGTTAAATGTAGATTTAGATTTAGATCAATCGAGATATATTTTATCTAGAAAAATAAATGGTCTACTAGTCATTTGTGACCAAATCCTTTGAAGCTACAGGCAGTCACATACTAGATACTGAGGTCAAGGTGAGAAGGGTCTACAACTCGCCCACTGCTGTTTGCCATCATGGCTGCAAGGATCTTAACGCCTGCACATGTCCTTCCTGTCACCTCATCACACTCCAACATCCAACCCCACTCAACCAGATGTGCTCAATTATGCCCCAAAACACTCTCACAAGCCCACCCACGACAACTCGGCTCCTCCAATGGCCATGGACTGAGTGTTCAAGCAAACACAAAGCATCCAAAAACCTGATCCTAAATCACATCTTCACAACAAAATCGTTTAGAACTGTATGGACGATGAGGAGGGAGTTCATATGTTGATAGTGCGAGTGTGTTGGAGAGGCTTGCAGCACTGCAGAGGTAAAAGCTTTGAGCGAGTACACAGCAGATGCCTGACACATTGCTGTCCATTCAGTCGCTTTAAAGAGCAGCTGCTCTCGCCCCTGGCACTACAAACACACACTCTCTCTCTCTCACACACACACAACGCTGCCCTCGGTTCACACATACTGTATAGAGGTGCTCTGAGTGTTCTTTATCATGTTGCTATGAAGTTGCTATGTTCTGGTTGGCTGTTAACTGACCCATCATATTAACACACTACTGCTAAACAACTCTATTATGCACAGACACATAAAAACCTAGAATACAAAAAATAGCAAAGTGTATTTTCAGACTGCCCTCTTCACCGGTTTTATTTTACTGTCCACTAGAATAATCCACCATGTGCTCAAATCATTTTGTTCTCTCCTCACAGCCAAAAAAAGACTTCAGCAAGACAAGAATGCTGCACAGACACCAAAAAGTGCTGAATGATTTACCTTCATCTTAAGGAAAAACAGTTAAAAAGAGAGCGACAGAGACTTTCTCCTTCCTTCTTGGCTGCATGGTTAGTAGGAAAGTGAAGTAGATGGCCATATTAATAACTGGATTTAATGTCACACATTAAGGCTTTTGTTTTGAATAAATAATACAGCACAAATTCCAAATAATAAACTCAAAGCAATATATTTAAATTTTTGTCGATTATTATTTGCACAATTATACAAATTATAATTTTTTTTGATATTGCTAGAGCATGATATTTTATCTTGTTAGTAATATTTGCTGTGAAATCCGATTGTTATTTTATGGTATATTGCATTTTATTTTAAAATTTATTTTATTAATAAATATATAATATTTATTATAATATAATATATTTAATTTATTTATATATTTAATATTTAAACTATAATCATTTTCTTACGTAATTGTATTTCATAAATAACACTTATTCTATATACAACAAAATACACAAATAAAATAAAATAAAAATTATACTGGCACCTTGCTTTTGGCCACTTGTTTTGCTGTTGTTTTTTACTGATGCTGTGGCAATCATATATAACACAGTCAAGCCAACAAAGCTTGAAACAAAAAAATAGCAATTTACACAGAAAAAAAAAAGGAAAAGCAGAACGAGAAAGAAGGACAGAAACAAGAGGGAAAGACATCTTTCACAGTCAGATCAGCCAATCTGGCCAGGCGTCCGCGGCAGCTTCTGTATTGTGGAGGGGACTTCCAGGTCAGGAGCAGAAGAATGGAGTCAGTGAGTGTGGCAGAGAGGGGGCCTGGGGCAGGTGGCGAGTCGCTATTGAAAGAGACAGGCTAGGGCGGCAGGGAGAGCGCTGGGTCACGGGAACGGCTCCCCGATCTATAGGTGGCTCAAAAACACCTCTCATTGTTCGGGGAGATCATGTGGCACAGGCTCCTCCTCGAGCGCGTCAGGAGCCTTCTGTCTTGAATGTGCGCAGTATCTCTGACAACAAGCCACCTTTATGCCCATCCAGGTAATTACAGACCACGGGTGAGGATCCATTACTTCTGGACGCAGGTAGAGTCCAGGTGCCCGGTCTCTGAGCGCTCAGCCATGCTAGGAGAGGAAACCAGGGGAGCGATCAGGCCTGTCCCACTGGCCTGAAGGCATAACCAGCACAGAGGAGCGCACTACACCACACTAAAACACAGAGATGGCTTTGTCTTGCCATTCACACACACACACACACACACACACACACACACTCTCTGCACCTGAGATGAGGGCTGTGTGAGGGCAGTAGATAAAACACATGGCACACACTCTGCCGGTGATAAGTATCGGTGAGAGGAATTTTACAGTCGCAATGTGATAACGGCAATCAGCACTGACCACCGCCATGACTGCACTAATGTAGGCAACAAATGTAGATTCAAGTAAATATTTGGTACTAACTATACAACTGAATACAATGAAATAATAAATGAAAAAAAAAATTATGATTAAAAATTTCCTCCTTCAATTTTTGTGACTAAAATCACATGCCACGTGTTTCAATCGCACCCTGACACCACAGAAATGTGAACTCCAAATGCATTTAGTTACTGCTATGTTTGTTTAGGTGGCAACATGTGGGAAATATTTTACATATTTGTTGAGTTGTGGACTGAAAAAGAAAGAACCTTTGGGCATCTGAGTAAAAATTAAAAAAAAAGCAAAAAATAAAAAAATAATAATTTTTTAAATTATATATATACAGTATATATATATATATATATATATATA
>NW_015552566.1:287871-288488 GCF_001515605.1 Sinocyclocheilus anshuiensis
TTATTTTATTTATTTTCTACTCTATTTTCTTCTGTGTTTGGGGGGGGCTCTTTGGGCATCTGAGATAAAACGTTTACTTATACATCAATTTTTCTCTTTTCTTGTATTAATTCTTTTCTTTTTTTAATTTAAATTATTTTATAGTTTTTTTTTTTTCATTTTATTTTACTGTATTTTAATTCATTTTGTTTTCTGGAGGAGAAAAAAGGACCCTTTTAGGCATCTAAAATACATGCATAATGGTAAATTCTAGACTGAGGAAATCTCTCGACCAGTGTTGCCAGATTGGATGGACGATTTCCAGCCCAAAAGCTCACAAAAACCCGCCCAAAACTTTAACTGTCAAAATAATGTGATGGAATATGTAAATCAAGGTTGATAAGGGCCATTTTTAACTCCTTAAAACAAAATAATGTTGACAAAATAATTTATATAACGGATCGAATCGGGGCAAATAGCCTACATTAAAGGGAATTAGACTACCGAACATGAATAAAATATTCAAGCAGACACTGTCAAAACGGCAATCAAGAAATGCATCATTTTCAACGTCAGCAGTCAGAATAATCCAATTTAAATGCAAAAAGTGCCCAATATAAGTGATAGGAAAAAGCAAC
>NW_015552566.1:288878-290895 GCF_001515605.1 Sinocyclocheilus anshuiensis
CCTCTTGTTAAGTTCATATTGTAGAACATAATACAGAACTTTGCACTGTCAAAACTAATCAAGACTAGCAGTTTTCAAAGATTTATCAATCTGGACCGTTTAAAAGATAAAAGACAGGACCGTATAAACCGACATATTTAGTTTCGGTTTTGATTAATGAATTCAAATGTGCTTTGATTTCGGAGTTGCAGTTATAGAGCCTTCGTGTCATCTCACTCCACAATAATTCACGTTTTGAGAGTTGAGTCACTCTCCCACTCTTTAACTTATATTTAGGCATTGTGATTACTTGAATATACAGTCACTACATTCAAAATCAGATACGTTATAACTTATCACGCTAAAAACTTGTCACTCATGAATCATAACGTCTGTCTGCTGAGCCCTCGTGATAAGTGCGGCTGTCGACGTTTACATCAGCACCAGCGCCTCTGCAGTGTGTGTGTGTAGTAGGCTAACGTGGTGATGACTGATTGCATGCAGTACATGCATACTTGGGCTTGTTTGTTAAACAATTAGCCTATGCAAATTTATATGATTGAAAACCGCCAAACCGACCACAAACCAGCCCAAATTTTGTCCACCCGCCCAAGCCAATTTTTACCCACACAATCAAATTCAAAACCGCCCAATCTGGCAACACTGGCTGTAATGGCGCAGCTCTATTCTAGAAAAGGGTAATTCAAAACCGCCCAATTGGCAACACTGCTCTCGACGGATATTTTCTTCAGTAGACAGTTTTTCATTCGTTTTCAATTAAAACCATGTTGTTACATCGCAATTCCTAATAAAGTTACTGACCAACCAGTGAGTAGCTTCAGTTACTTGTACTCATATTTGGTACTTTAAATCCATACCCCACCATAACAACAATATAGACTCAAACAGATGAGCACAAACAAAAACATGCGTCATCGCCCCCCAACAGAAAGCAAGACACACTTGCAGCTATCAGTCAAGCTTCTTCCAGAACGTGATAGCAAACTCACAACACGCCAGCATCTTTCGTGCACTGTCGCCCGCTCATCTCCCGATCTCCGACAGGCCCCTGGCCACCCCGCCACGCCACACACATAACAACCGGGCCAGGAAGGAAAAGTGCTCTCGCCGAACAAATGATGGGGTGTTTCTGCTACTGAGTCATAACAAAATACAATCAAAAGAGACTTGTGTTCTTGCTCGCTTTATGCTTCAAATAGATAAAGCGCCTCCTGTCTTCTCTCGCACAATGCGCTGTGTAGTCTAGCAGGGCCAGGGTGACGCTCCGGGGACCAGATAGGAGTATCGATAATGCTGGCTGCATGTCCGATTGATTTTGGGAAGCTGAGACAGTGGCTGTGTGATTCTTTCTTTCTCCTGATACGCTGTGTCAAGCACACGGGCGCTGCTTATGATGGGTTTAGTGTCAGCACACACATCCGGCAGAAATGGCCACATGGAACCAGCTCCCTTAGGGGTGGTATATAACACAAAGGACACCACATAAACACACACAGCACAGTAACATTGATATATAATGGCCAAGAGGCTCTGATATCCTCATGTGATCTTTCTGAAGCACTTACTCTACAATGTAAAGACCACAGATCTGTTGTAAAACCTAGAGGGCTGCCTTGCTGTCTACATGTGGTCATATAAAGCTTTAAGCACACCCAAATACTGTACACATAGCACATTCAAGAGTTTTAGGCAAAATCATTTAATTATTGCATTTACTATATTTTTTTATTCACATCTTTCAGTATCTAATGAATTAAAACTTTTTATGCGAATCAACATTTGCCCACAGCCAAGACTGTCACAATGCATTCTGGGATTGACTTCTCCACAAAGGATAATGCTGACTTAGAATGTGGCCAGGCAAGTTGATACTTATCATTTATTTGAATCATAATAAAATAAATTAAGTTTTAATTAATGCATTTATTTTATTCTACAAATTTTTCAAAACAACAAAGTTCTGGAGAAAACAGCAAAAAAAATTTCTTTCTTTCTTTGTTTCTTTTTCTTTCTTTCT
>NW_015552566.1:291485-309957 GCF_001515605.1 Sinocyclocheilus anshuiensis
TGCAGGCTGTCTTGGAGGATCTGATGCTGTCCTGTAGGACAGTGTCTGTCTTGTTTTCTGTTTAGGCCCGGTTTAGACTGTCTCGCCCATTTGCCCAGTTTTATGTCTGCTTGCATTGATGTGCATTCTGTTCCAATACCTAGTGAGCCTAAGTAGACACTAAGTAGGCATTTTTAAGGCAATTTAATTGCCCTAAAGCCAGCATTTATTTATATGGTTATTTCAGATGCCCAGTTCCTCCAGAGCTTAATGTGTTGACGAAAATGTAGAATAAAATAAAAGAATTAATAAATAATATATTTACGTTTTATTTTTATTTTTCATATTTATTTTGTTGTTTTTATTTTGTATATATATATATATATATATATATATACAAAATAAAAACAACAAAATAAATATGAAAAATAAAAATAAAACGTAAATATATTATTTATTAATTCTTTTATTTTATTCTACATTTTCGTCAACACATTAAGCTCTGGAGGAACTGGGCATCTGAAATAACCATATAAATAAATGCTGGCTTTAGGGCAATTAAATTGCCTTAAAAATGCCTACTTAGTGTCTACTTAGGCTCACTAGGTATTGGAACAGAATGCACATCAATGCAAGCAGACATAAAACTGGGCAAATGGGCGAGACAGTCTAAACCGGGCCTAAACAGAAAACAAGACAGACACTGTCCTACAGGACAGCATCAGATCCTCCAAGACAGCCTGGACTAGAGAGAGACATCGCGGTAGAGGAGGTGTGTCTGCTGTGCGGTCTTTTGAAGGCACAAAGACAAAGCGATGAGCACTGATAAGAGGAGGCGCCACACTGCTTGAAGCCCTGAGAGCTGAGCAATCACACACAGACTGATAAGCATCGGCCCATAAAGACGACTCCGGCAGCTCTCTTCCAGACGGGCCGGAGAAGAGAGAAAGAGAGGGAGGGGAGCTGTGTGATAAAGATGGTTACTTTCTTTCTTTTAGAGGTGAGGGTTTAAAGGAGGGGCGACGTGAGATGATGACAACACAGTTTTCTTGACAGGAAGTCACTAGATGCAAAGGAACAGCAGGTATGTCTGAAGACACCGCAGAGAGTCAGTGCAATCTCAAAGATGAAAACTCCTGACAGTGCCATGCAGCTAATGTGTGTCTACAGGCCAAGCACTAAACATCACAACAGTCAACACGGTCTACCTTCTACTGACAAACCACATTTCAGAGCGTTGCAAATGCGGTGCTTTGATTTCAATGAAACATGAAAGACTGTGCCGTACACATGTATGTGTGAGCATACACAGCAAAATACCACTTTGCGACTGAAAAAGAGCAAACAAAGCAGTGTACTTTGCTTCCCTGAAATTGATTTTCTCTCTTGTTTTGTTTAGACTGTATAACTACATATATGGAGGCTCAAAATGGAGAGAAATCTTTTAAAAGTACAAGCTTTTGTTGATTGGATTATCTTAACATGACAACTGGAGGAATGGAAAAAAAGAGGAATCAAAATCCCTTTAAACAACATCCATCTAATCTAACGCAAAGGTTACAATAAGCCTATTTACCAAATGTAGACTGCTGATAGTTTTTCAGCCGGGTTGTAATGGTTTCTGTGTAACATACCATGAAGTTTAAAGTGTCCACATGCTCAGCAAAGAAAGTTGAGTCAAGCTAGAGAGGATTCTTGCAGATTCGTCATACTGGTAACTGTTGTTTGTAATCCTGTGGGAAAAACCATAAGACCAGCCAGCGGTCTTACCTGAGCCAGTATCTATGACTGTCGACTGGCCTCTACGGTCGGCCACCAGGCGAGAGGAACCAGGCATGCTAACGGGTTCTGAACGCACTGGCTGGATCCTGCAACACAAGGACAAGAGATATCCAAAAATTGTGAATTAGACTCCTACACATTACATTTACATTCACTTTTATCCAAAGCGACTTTCTGTACAAATGAGGATAACAGAAGCAATCAAAACCAACAAAAGAGCAATAATATGTAAGTGCTGTGACAAGTCTCAGTTAGCCTAACGCAGTACATGTAGCCAGGGTTTTTATTATAATAAATTAAAAAAAACAAGAAGATAAAATAGAAAATGAATAGGAAATGCTAGTGTTAGTGGGTCTTTTTCTAAATAAAAATAAAACAAGTCAAAAGAATAGAAAAAGCATAAAGAATGCTAGAGTTAGAGGCTTTTTTTAAGAAAACAAGTAGTTAGAATAGAAATAGAATAGAGACTGCAAGTGTTAGAGGGTCAAGTGTTTTTAAATAAAAAAAGAAAAAGAAAACAAATAGATATAAAATAGAATTAGAATATAGAGTGCTAGAGTTAGAGGATCAAATGAAGATTAATGAACATTACACTAGCATTAGCTACAATAGCATGCGTGACGACAGTTAGCGATGTGAAGTGTGAATTAAGAGGGTCTATAAATCTCGTTTAATGACATGGTATGCTGATTAATACAGAATTTAAATATTAATGAAACATTTCTCAATATTTGCTGTAAAAACGCCACCAAATTTTGAAATTATAGAAAGATAAAATGATAGAACAGCGACAACAGAGACAGACAGACAGACAGACAGGGAGACATCCAGAATGATAAAACAACAGACAGAATGACAGATGACAGATAAATTGACAGATAACCAAATGATGAAACGAATGATAGATAGAGAGATAGCAGTGTTCGTACAGTGCAAGTGCTGGCTACAGTTGGTCAATATGTGTATTTAGTGAATTTCTGTGGTTAGTAACATGAGTCTATGCTGTCACATTGTGAATTGGGTGTTGATGATGGCAGCTGGTAATGTGAGCAGCACTGTGTGTGAATGTGTGTGTTTAGTGTCGGCACCTGAGGCTGTGCAGGTCCAGGTCGTCTGTGTCGAAATCAAGGAGAGGCTGCTGGGTGTCGCTGGGCCCCTGTGACTGCAGTACAGAGGAGCTGGAGGAGATAACAGTGGTCTGACCGGACGGATGGATGGTCTTGAACTGAAACTGAGGGCCCATCCAGAGTCTCCTGTGAGGGCCTGTGTGGGTGACAATCTCCACCTGTAAAGTATAATGCCAATAGATATGAGCACTTAAACAGCTTTTGCAAGAAATTTAACTTCAGCAAAGTAATATATTTTTGAGTGCACAATAGTCAGGAGTATCAAAGAGGACTTTATTCTCTGCATCAGGATTTTTTTTAAATTTATTATTATTTTTCTCCACTCGCACAACATCAACAGTTCTAACAATCACAATTCGTAATGCGAAACATTTCTTATTAGAACAAATGTTTTCAACTGGTAGACATACATGAAAAAAATGTAAAAAATAAATAATAATATTAATAATAATAAATGTTCCTAAAGTATATATTTATATTATATCTATTTCACATTTTTAATTATTAAAATGATTAACTATTTTATATTATTACTGGGGGTCCATGTACAGGTACATAAATATAGACATGTAAATATATGTAAATATTATCAAAATATATACTGTATGTGTGTGTATTTATATATACATAATAAATATACACAGACCACACAAATATTATGCAAACAAAAACTTTTATTTTGTATGCAATTAATTGTGATTAATCGTTTGACAGCACTAATATCGTATAAAATTTATAATAACATTAAATAAAATAAAAAAATTAAAAAACTTTATATAATACCATATATAAGGACTCTTAAACTGGGGTTGTTGTGACACCAACAGTTGAAATATACACACGCACACACACACACACACGCACACACACACACCGTGTGGACAAGTGTCTGTTTTTGACCAGCAGTATCAAATCTGGGGAAGGGAAGGGGGGTTAGACAGACGCCACTCTTCCTCCCCAGTGGACCGCATTAACATGGCACAGAAAGACACTAACATCATGAAGCAAGAGAGAGGGAGAAGTGGAGAAGACGACCGTCCATCCAGCCAGCATCCCTCTCTCCTCTTCATTTCTCCATCTTTTCTGAAAGAGCATGGCGTGGGGTCAACTCTTCTGTCCTCTTCCTGTCACATCTGTGTAAATGAGGCCAGCGGTATGTGTGTGTTTTTTTTCTCTGTAGGTTAACACCAACGGTGCTGCACAGCCCTGAGAGAAACAGATGCGGCGGCACTGTCTTTTTTTCTGCTTTTGTGGGGGCCATGGCCAGATGTTGCCCCCCTCCGCACTTCGCCTTGAGCCCGCCATATTGCGGCTGCCTCACATTGACAGCACTTATTACACACAGCCTGCTGCCATAGCACTCACAGAGAACTGTGTTTTTTATGCTATGTTGCCACGTAACAGACAAGCAAACTAATTGCAATCGCATATAAAGCAGATAAATAGAGTCATCAACAGGGTTTAGGCTGTGTTTAGCCAATAGCTGTCGCTGCAAGTGTTAATGGTGTCATTAGGCAGGCGGGATGTGATGGGGGATGTATGCTGTCGCTAACGCTGATGCATTAACAACCTTAAGGTTTAAGAGCTTTGGCTGGGGTTGGTCAGGCCACACAAAAACTGCCACACGCATGCTGGACATGCTGCATCTGCATAACCCAGAGTATTAGATCATAAAACATACAAAAGTCTCAGACCACATTGTAAATCTGGGATTACGAACCTAATTTAAAATGGGAAATAAAAGTTGTGAGATTTTGAAAGGTTTAAACGGAATATATTTCATGATGTGAAATAAATATTTATGAAATATTTAATATTCTGACTACTTCTGCACTCAAGTGTTGTTGTTATTAAGCAGAATACTAGGAAATATTGAGATTTATATTATTTTCTTCCAATTACAACTTTTGATTAAAATGGTTATGCTGATAATACCTTTTGTAATTTAAAATAAGCATATTAAATAGCAAACAAGAACCATTTTTACTAGTGTTCTTAGACTTTTGGATCTCACTGAACATGTTTGGATGGATGGATGGATGGATGGATGGATAGTTATTGTTATGTTAAAACTATTAAAACTGTTTGTTAAAATAAAGATGAAATAAAATAAAATATAAATATTAGACATGAAAGATGAAAAACAACTAATAAAATTACAAAATCACATAACAAAATTGCCAAAACAAACAAAAAAAACTCAATGAGTTTAAGATAATTGATTAATAAATAAGTAAAAATAAAAAAAAGCTAATTCTAAATACTACAGTATTATATAAATAACACTAAAATAAGACAAAAAAAAAAAAAAAAAGAATGTTTTCTAATAAATCAGGCAATCATGCATAATATTTTGGATGACAAAAGTTGGGAAAAAAAGGATAAAAATGTGACCAGATCCATGATGGGTGAACACAGCTGACAATGGGGTAAGAAATTATTTATGACCTATACCAGCAACAATTGCATTAACTGATGCATTAACACTCACCTGTGAGAGCCATTCTTCGTCCTCCTGGCCACTGTGATCGGATGCCAGACTGTCATAAGACTCGTGTCGGGTAATGGGGCCAGGGCTGCCAGGAGGAGCCACTGCAAAGAGACAGAAAATAATTAGTTATGTACCAAAATATATATTTCAGATTAGTTATGTACTAAAAATAAATAAATAAATGTCACCTTGCTAACAATAAAGAGTAAACAGCAAATTATGATGACTCTGTAAGAAGTAAAAAAAAAAAAAAAGAATGTTTTCTAATAAATCAGGCAATCATGCATAATATTTTGGATGACAAAAGTTGGGAAAAAAAGGATAAAAATGTGACCAGATCCATGATGGGTGAACACAGCTGACAATGGGGTAAGAAATTATTTATGACCTATACCAGCAACAATTGCATTAACTGATGCATTAACACTCACCTGTGAGAGCCATTCTTCGTCCTCCTGGCCACTGTGATCGGATGCCAGACTGTCATAAGACTCGTGTCGGGTAATGGGGCCAGGGCTGCCAGGAGGAGCCACTGCAAAGAGACAGAAAATAATTAGTTATGTACCAAAATATATATTTCAGATTAGTTATGTACTAAAAATAAATAAATAAATGTCACCTTGCTAACAATAAAGAGTAAACAGCAAATTATGATGACTCTGTAAGAAGTGCAGTGTACATCACTTTTCATAAAAGCATCAATAAAACACCCACTTAAGTAATTAACATTTTTGGGCTATGGAAAGCCAGCAAAAATGTTCACAGTATGTTTTGGTATGTGAGCAACAGCAGAACAGATAAAAGAGTGCAGAGCGGTCAACAGCAAAGACAGCACGGGCAGTGACAGATGGAGCACTTGGAGGCTTCGCTAAGCAGGCGCCAAGTATTCAGACTAATGTGCACAATCAGTGGTTTCCCTTCCCACCTCCAGGCAAACACATGCCTTTGTTACCAATGTACATAATACAGCAGTGAATAATAAAGATGTCAAGCCCTCATCTGGAGGACACAAGGAGCCCGTCTCTCTTGTTGCCTCTTCTTCTCTCTATCTGTCTTGCAGACAAAAGTGCTCACGCACCAGGTGTTCAGACACACTTGATGAGGTGTTCCTGCCAGGTTCATGGCGCAGTCACTACTGTGTGAGTAACAGATACACCGACACCTCCACTCGAAGGGGAAATCTGCTCGCTATCCATCCCACTCAATCACAGTAACACTAGCTGCTGCCAGAGCACGGCCTCCGCTATCCCAGCAAGCTGCATTATGTGGACATAAATCGTAGAGTGACTTACCGACCTCTGATGGGTCAGAACAGAGCCAGACCATGTTACCTCTTAAACACAATAAAACTCTGGCCTTCCTCCTCCCCTCCTTCCAAAGCCCAGGGGGACAATAAGTGTTGACTAATAAATAATTGAAGCATAAGAACAGTAGCTGGCTCTGTAGATCAGGTTACAGTGGGTTCATAATGGCCGGGCTTAAGAGGTCGAGGGCTCCTGAACTGTTAAGAGCAGTTTATCTGTTGTGAGTTAGAGTGTGAGCAACAGAATAAGGACAGGAAACAGGCCCTGACCGCATAAACCCGCAGTATCGCAGTCACAGCCTGGTTACAAATTTGCCTTGGCCACCAACACACAAACCATGTACAAACGAGCTTTCAGTTAAATAATGTTTGTTCAGGTACATAACAGTGTACGCATTGACACCTGGAAACAAAAGCAAGACTGGGTTTCATGTCAGATAATTATTTTTACTTCAATGCATGATGTCTACGGCCACTTTTAAGGTACATAAAAATGATCAACAAGGGTGTGTGAAGAATTGTGGTACTGCTGTTATTTTCCCCCATATTACCCCGAAATAAATAAATATAAATAAAGTCAATTAATTAATGAATTCATCCATTTTAATTTTATTATTTCTTCTGAAACCAATCAAATCTGTATATTTAAAATTGTATTTATTTACATATTTTTATAGTAACGTCTACATATTTATATTTTTTATAGTCATATTTATATAGTAGTAAATTTGTGAATAAAAATGTAAACATCTAAATATTTACATAAAAATTAAACTGTTTATTTATTTATTTACTTAAATGCATTTTTTATTGGTTAGTCCATGGTAAAAATGAATACTGTATAAGGCCACTTTCTATATACATTAAATTGTTCAGTTAAATAAGCTGCAAGAAGAATTGTGGACTCAGGTTTGGCTTATAAACCCTTGCATCAGATGTTTCTGCTATTACTATTGCGATTTTTTTCTACTCTGTCACTTTTTTAAAAAGAAAACATACAAATTGTATAAAATTTTCTATTTAGTATACTCGGAAGATAGCTATTCAATCCCAGAGGCGTTTGGGTGTATTCTGCTCACTGCGTTCCAAAAATACAATGAAAGATTATGCTAAATAAAAGCAGTGTGTAAGTTGTAAGGGTCATGGGCTGCACCTTCCTGCAGCTATGAACGAAACCCTCGCACCTTTCCTTAAGAAACCTGGGCTCATTCATTAGAGAGCTCTCAGACACACAGCCGCCACTCTCTCTGCTCAACGACAGCTAATGTCGCAAGCTGAGGATTCCCTGAGCGCGTTCAGTTGGACCGAAGGAGCTTCGCTGGGCCAGCGTGTCCTTGTTATCTACCCATCATCTGGGTATCATCAGCAGTGGCTGGGTAATGCTCCCCTTCCCGAGTGCTGCCAAATGCTGGGCAAATGGACAGGTGGAGATAGTGACCAAGAAGTGGCGCCACGGTTGCTTTTATCACCAGTCGTGCAGGCTCCAGCTCCTCTGACCCTACCGTCCACATGCTGCATTTTTAATCAGCCAGGTCATCCAATCTAGAAGCAAGACCAGAGCTGTCAATCACAAAGCCCTGCTCGCTGCAAGTCCTCATAGTTTGAGGGTAAAGGCACGCAAACCGCCCCTTTCTGAGACGGCAGAGTCTGGGAACAGTCCGCTACTGATGCCCCTCTGCTATCTCCAGCTCTCTTCCGCCATCTTTCTTTGTATTCTCCCCTTTCAGAGTGGCCTTTTACAAAGTAATTACAAAGAAAACGACAGCCTGATAACATTAACGGCCAGCTAAAGCTTCTTTATGCTTGCATCACTTCCTGCCTTCAACTGCTTTGCTAAGAAGATCTCAGTGATCAATCAAGTAAATGTATTCATAGAAACATTTGGTAATAAAAGGTTTCTTGATTTTATCAACGTTAATGAAGACAAGAAGAAAAAAAGTGCATCATTCTGATAAGTATTTCAATAAAAAAATAACAAGAAAATAAGAAAAAATAACATCACATATATATATATATATATATTAGGGGTGTAACGGTTCACAAAATTCACGGTTCGGTTTGATACGACAGTGGTGTCACGGTTCGGTTCAGTATGTTCAGTACGGGGTTAATTGGTTACGTCACAATGTTGGAAATATTTCTGTTTTAAACCATGAAGGCGAGCCAATGGATATCACACACAAGCAACATGCAAACTTTGCGCAAGAGTTATGCCGGTGAACTTCTTAATCCCAGTCAATTCACTATGCAGAAAGTGAAAGTGCAAGAGTTACGCCGGTGAACGTCTTAATCTCAATTCAATTCACTATACAGAAAGTGAAAGTAAAAATGCAATGAGCTTTCGCCATCTGACGCCGCATATTCTCTCAGAGATGGCGAGACAAATCTACTTCAACATATGCTGATAACGGTATATAGCTAACTATTTCTAATATTACATAGTGAAAAAAATTAGAAGAAACATTTCGTGTTAAACAGGTTGTTTTTGAATATTGAACTTCAATTGAACTTGAATTGAATTTTTGAAAGTCGGTGTTTGAAATAAAAGCTTTTTATTTCATTATTTTTTATTGATGATTGAAGTGTTAATATTTTAATACTATATTTCATTGTATAGACCTGTTTTAAAATCATTTTAATTGAGGAGTAAATAGCCTAATCTTTTGTTATCCCCGCAGCACGTCAGTTATTTGGGAATTATTGCGGGGCAAATTAATTGTAATTTTAATTGAATAATAAAACTAACTTCATAATAATAACAGGCCTAATAAAAATAATAATGTAACAGGACTACATTAATTGTAAATGCCAAACCCTCTTAATATTGCCAATAATTGATGTATTTGACAATATCTCTGGCTATCGATGACTGAAGTGTTAATATTTTAATCATAGGTCTATAATTCATTGTATAGACCTGTTTTAAAATACCTTTTTTTTTAAACATGTTAATTGAGGAGTAAATATATGGCCTCATCTTTTGTTATCGTCGCAGCATGTCAGTTATTTGGCGTCAGTCAATATTATTTATTGTTTTTGTTATCCTCGCAACACATCAGTCAATATTATTGTGGGGCAAATTAATTGTCATTTTAATTTCATAATAAAAGTAACTTAATAATAATAATAATAATAATAATAATAGGCCTAATAAAAATAAGAATGTAACAGGCCTACATTAATTGGAAATGCCAAATAGCTTAATATTACCAACAATTTATGTTTTTGACAGTATCTCTGGCTATCGTCGATACAAGATCATCGTCTTTCGACGCGACCCAACCCAGCAAGAGGAGGTTATTGCGGGGCCTTTCGCAGTGCGTGTCCTGCGTGCCTGTCCACTAACGTTACGCCACTAAGCAGACAGCACGTTGCCTGTTACGTCATTTGGGCTGCCTTGTTGAGCACAGTGGCACTGAGAACATTATATTTCACACACTTTAAGCTCTTTTATTTTCCAAATGGAATAGGATTAATCCAACGAATCGTTCGGTTTGTAATGTGTACCGAACCGAAAGCCTCGTACCAAACGGTTTGCTATAAATATGTGTATCGTGATATTAATATTTTTGAGTAAAACAAAAAAAACGGAATACTGGGGGGTGGGGGGATATACTATATCCAGTAACCATTGAATACGTCAGTGGTTGCTGCTCATGGTGCGACATAATGCAGCACGCAATCAAAGGTGGCACGTCGTGGGCTGTTCAGCACACTGAGGGCCAGGGCGAAAGGCAAACACAGCCACATGCATATGCACATACTCTTCTGAGTGTCAGGTTGGTGAGGTTCAGCTGTAACAGAAGTGCACAGTGCAAGGATCTCTGGCTTATTTTAATTAGACATTAACGTTAATGCACTGAACAAGCTCATTATGCCTTTCTTTGCCCCCTGGTGGATCGCATCCACAGAGAGCCACTGCCATGACCACTCACGCACGGCTATTTCATCACTCTGACACATGCATGGTGATTAGACCGACTTCCAGAGAATATTCTACCCGTTAGGCCTAGAGCACTTGGGCTTTAGTGGCAGAGAAGAAATGTGAAGCCTGGCCTGAAGGACCCAGACAGCTAATTACTCATTAATGTTTATGATTATCCAGCTAACGCAACAATGCTCACTTATTCAAGATATATTAGATGTGTGGTCATCCGTGAGCCTTCTGCCCTCGAGTTGCATTCTCTTGCCTTTCATACGTCAACCCAAAGTGCTCGCGCTCTCTCTGCACTTGTTATTAAATTACATGAGTTTAAAACCACACTAATTGGTTTAATCTGAACGCTGGGTTAATTTGGCGCTATGAGTTTCAGGGCACGGATGTACTAGCGAGTGACAAAGCCCTGATTCACAACAGCACTTGAGAAAGAAAAGCGCTTCACCAACTGCTACGTCAAACGGAACGGGTTTATCTCTGCGACCGTTCAAGAACATGCAGACAAGAAAGATTGAGTTTATTGTTCATGTTTCTTGTGTAGTGGTGCACCAATGAGGGTTAAAAACAAACATCTCCAGTGAGACAGACATACTTACATCCAGCCAGGAGGTATTGATAGTACTGCACGAAGTCTGAGGCCAGCACCAAGGGGTGGTTGCTGTTGAAAGATGGTTGTAGCTCATTCCACCGCGGTGTCCTACTCAAAACAAACATAGAAATCAATTTAGGAAGCACATATCAAAGGGACAGATGTATATTACAGTCTCCAGCTGAGCTATAATGGACTCAAAACTCTCCACAGCCCGACGGACCTTCCATTTCTCCCGTCTCATGTGGGCCGCACGAGCTATACAGCTCAGTACATACAATCATTTAACATGTACAATCAGATCAGAAAGCCATTCTGAGAGCAACCCCCGCCTGTTTCCATTTTCTTCGCTTGGTCACAAGCTTTATTGCATTATGACTGAGCTCAGCGTCTGGGTCGGTGAAAAGCCGTGACGTTAATCATTTGCTCGCCCTCATTAAGGCGCCATATAAGCTGTTTTATGTAAATGATATGACTGCAGTGGGTCGTGTCAGGTGCTTCTGTCGGACTGAAGTTGAAGTGTAAAAGCAGGTAAATAGGTGTCGTGCTGAGAGCCCCGGGGCAACACCTGGCTAGATTCCAACAGGCTCTCGGACAGGTGTTCAGCTCCAGAGGCGTGTCGTCGCCTATCTTTTGTGCCATGCTGATTGGACGAGGTTCCAGCACATGCTCCACCAGATTTCCGTAGCAACTCAGGATGTACAGTGATTCAACGACAGCCTGCCGAGACTGATCTAACAGGGAAGAAAAGTCAAGAACAAGTTATTAAAGATTTTGGTTTCTAACATGACCTCAGAATTTTTTTGTGGATTTTGTGGAACAGATTTTGCAGTTCCATCTGGTACCACTTAAAGGATCAAAGAAATAAACAAAAAGGAGAAGCCAGAGCTTTTAACAAATAATAAAGAAATAGAATATAAAAATATACTAACTAAAATATAAGAAAATATAATAAATACTATACACAGTCACACACATATAAATATATATATTTTAGTTTAACTATATTATGTATATATAAATACACACACATACAGCATATTTTTCGAAAATATTTACATGTATTTACATGTATATATTTATATTCTATACTTTCATATTCTATATTATATTCTATATTTATATTATTGGGAAGCCGTGGCCTAATGGTTAGAGAGTCGGACTCGTAACCCAAAGGTTGTGGGTTCGAGTCTCGTACCGGCAGGGATTGTAGTACACACACATATATTATTTAAACAAAAACTTTTATTGTGGATGCAATTAATCACGATATATATTTCATCAATATTCAAACCACTTAATTTAGCTAAAGCTTAAAAATCATGTCTAAATAAAACTCAATCAAAATAAGATGCTCATGCACTAAGGGTTGTAAGCCATGTCAGACCTTTCTCTCTCTTCATGTTGGGGTTGGTGATGAACCAAGAGCGGGAGGAGGCGAAGACTGCAGCCACGCAGAACTCCCCACCACTGGACTTACTGGGAGAGATCTGGGGAGGTGGCTTGGATTTGCTACAAAAAAAAAAAAAAAGAGTCACAAATGAGAATAAGAATATAGAGAGAGAGAAAGAAAGAAAGAAAGTAAGTCTGTTTTTGGTGATTGGCATCAGGAGTAAAACAGCAAAATCAGTCACATTACTGACAAGAAAAGAGAGACAGTTGGGATGTAAAGAATCAAGACAGTATGTCCTGCATATGAATGAAATCGCTCAAGAGTTTCGAACAAAAACTGCACATCCACAAACAAAATACTGTGCTTGTAAACAAAAAACATAATACAATCACACATTCATACTTCATGCAAGTAAAAAAAAAGAAAAAAAAAAAGAAAAAAAAAGAAAAAAAAAAACTTTTTTGGCTTATTATTTCACTGCCATTCTCTTAGTGTTTTAAGATGTTTAAGTGTAATCTGAAAGACACCATTTATAATATGTTTATGTATACATATGTTAATAAGAAAATGTCTTTAAATTTGCAGTCAAATGCATATTATTAAAAATGTTGTTTTCGAGAGGAATTTAATTTCACTTCACTTGTATTTGACAACATAACCATTTTAACTTTTATTTAGCAAGCACAATTTTACCACAGTTGTCAAAACCAGAAAACCATTGATCTTTTATATTTCTGTTCAGTGAATATAATGACGTTGTTAAAGCTCAACACATACATATACACTCCAAGAGTCTGTACAGATACCACATAATGGCTGTCATTTGCTTATAAAGCGGCTTCAAATGGAAGCTTTTAAGCTGCTTTGGAAGGCCTAATTTTAGTCTTGGCATTTGAGAAAAATTATTAGGGCCTATTGAATTATTCTTTACATCAGTAAGTTTTTGAAAAAGCCAAGGAGAAAAAGGGTCATGAGCTGAGAGATAAGGACTCGCATGTGGAATTCATCCTAGAACAGAAGCCATGTGGTGTCACTGTCTGAATCCCGCACTGTAAAAACCTGCCCTCCGTATCTCAAACATACAAGAGACTCCCAAAACACTGAATACTGGCTGTTTCACACAGAACAACACTTCAGATACCATCAGCCATGCAGAGATACACACTCAAATACACACAAATGGATGTGAATGGGAGCCGGCAAAATAAATTATTAGGAGTTTCAATTTAACACATCAAAAAAAAAAACATATAATTAAGCATACTCCCTAACCTGTAAGTAATTCTACAATATAAAAAATTAACATTAGAACAATTCAACAAGATTTGTGCTACTCGGCCGCAGTGAGTGAATCCTCAGCTGTAAGTATAAGCAATGCATCTCAAACCACACTTATGCCACAAAATGTGCTATTCACACAGAACACATTTGTGCATTCAAAAACAGTTATATAAACAGGAACAGAATGGATGAAATACTTGACAAGGTATCCTAAATACAGAGTTCTCAATGCGCAAGATCATAAAAAACAGTGAGAAAATAAACAACATACTAATTTCTGAAGCAATCTTTTGTTGCATCTTTTCAGTATTTTCTTCTTCTAAAATGTATTAAATAGAAAACAATTATTTAAAAATTTTAATATTTCATAATATTGTTTTTTTTTTATCAAATAAATGCAGCATAGATAAGCATAAGAGAGAAAAATATCAACCCCATACTTTTGATCCCTATAACTCTTATATTTCTATTGTACTAAAGCCATATCAAATGATTCATATTTTATCTAGAAATAATGTTATAACCTGCATATGCATTAACCTGAAGAACATCTTCAATTTAATTTAATTTTGTTGTATAATACTATTTAAAGTTAATATTTAATCCCAGATATGTTCCATTGGCCGCAGACACCGCCTTTTAGTTTGCAAACCCCTGATATATATGATTAATTGCTATAAATCTGATTAATTCATCAGCATATCATGTAATTCATTCAATTCAAATATGGAATCGATTGAAAGCCCTAGTCATTACGCATTAAAAGGGAAGATAACTGCAAAACAAAACTGCCGATTGTAATGAAATTGTTGTAGACCGTGGAGTCTGGACTGAGAGTTAATGTGGATGAATTGTCCAGTGTTTGAACCGGGACTCTTCCAGCCTTGCATTTCACTAATAGGTGTTGAGTGACCTGTTGCTGAGCTGCACTCTCACTCTGTCACTTCCCTTAAAACTGTCATCAAGTCGTAAATTAATCTCAGGATGAGGAGTGATGCTGACATCTTTGTTTAGCCGACACCAGGCGAGGATTGCTGGTCGGGAAGGACTAAAGACAAACAAGACACAGAACAGTACAGAAAAGCAGGGTGAGATATTGGCACGTGTTTATTGGTGTTGGATGGAGGTGAAGCGAATAACTAAATATCTGCACTGATGGGGAGATACGAGAGGTTTGTCAGTATATCACCTTGGCTTGAGCAGCTGTGAACGTCTCGCTGTCTGTGAGTGTAGAACAGGGGACACGGCACTAAACAAACATAGTCAGCAGCCACAGGATTTGAAGAGCAGGGCACAGTGAAGTGCACGGTTTCCTTTTTCTCCCTCTAATAAAACCAGGAATCCCAAGTGGGATAACGAGGAGAGAAGACAGCAGACATTTTGATAACCTCAAATCTTTAGAAAGGCCGCTTCCTTTGCCCTGACCATCACTGACCGTAGAGAAAAACACTGAGCGTAGCTCAAAGGAGCATTCAAATCCTTCCTGCCCCACTGCAGAGTTCAAGGCAGCGAGGGAAGTGAACGAGCTTAGCAGTTTTCCAGGCTGGGATGCAGGTGAAGAGCTGGCTTTTTCACGTTAGGAGGAGCTGATGCACTTTCTTGAAGGAAAACTGTAAAGGATGGGCGCACAGATGTTCTTAATAACAAAACCAAACCTAACTCAGTGTGACTAAACATTTATTCCTCTGAAATCACAGGCTGACCCTGTCCGCCGCAAATCGGAGAGGAAATTGTATCCGTTTCTAAGTGCTTTGCATAATAAATCTGGAAATATTCTTTCAAAGGTATATAATGTCATGCCAGTAATGATGATGAGACCAAAAACACTGCAAAGAGCCAGTCTGAGTTCAAACCTGGACATAACTTTGAGCGCTCATCTCCTAGCGGTGGGACTAAAGCTGGCCAACTATGGTAAGAGCTCTTTGAAGAGGCTTTGGTCAGCAGATGATTTGGTCAACATGTTCTTATTTGAGTGCACTTTACACTTGCATTGCATCTGAATTTCCTTGAAGCGACCGCTGGAGTTGGTTTGTCTGTATTTGAAATCACTCTTTTCCTCTGGGTCTCACTTAAAGTGGCTAGTATGACTCAAGCTACAGTGATTCAGCGGGTCATTTGAGCGAACAGATTATTCTAAATAAATATTGGCATGGGGAGAGGCTTACACAAAAATGTATCCGAAAATCAATAAATTATGAAACATAAACATATTTAGTGAGATGGAGGAGAAGGGAAGACAGACGTTACTAAACAGAAGCCAATTTCGTCTTCTCCCTATTGGCATTTCCCCTGCTGCTTCTGGAGTGTTTTTTCCTCTCTCTCTCTAACTAATTCACTGAAAAGACTCCTTGCATGTCATTTCCACTTTTAATTTAACATATGAGGACTCTTGACGTGAGCTAATAGCTTTTCCTCAAGGGCATAATTCAATCTGTGATGTCCACCATCAAAGCCCAGCCACATTACAGTCCCGGCCACAGACGAGGCGCCATCAGGGGGGAAGGCGGCCCCCCATTTGTTTTCAAACAAATGCAATGGCGGGCTTTAAACGACAAAAAGGAGCACGGATCTCATTTGAACTTATCAGGGGTCTTGCCGTGACAATCTGACCATATGGTCGGTGTACGTCAGCCAGCGGGGCCTGTGTAACAGCGCTCATGAAAGGGTCGTGCAGAACGCAGACATTTCTCTCAACGTCACATTTATTATCTCACAGCAGCTTTTCCTCGGACACGGCTCGGGCACACGGCCACGGTCCACACACGCTGTGGTAGCCATTTGGGAGGCCGGCATCAAACGCTAAAAGAGAAACAGAAACTTTTCCCCTCCATTTCCAGCATTCCAGCTCATTGGGATATCGTTGAGGAAGGTGCCTGATTCGGCATGATTTCCCTTTTCTTTAGAGAGATGCCGGAAAATATGCGTTCCCCAGGTGTGAGCGCAGCTGTCTGTGGAATTTATGAGCCGCCAGGTTTTGAGGTTTGTGATGGTTGTACTTCTTCGTTCTGAGTGGAGGACACTTTCAAAAATAAAAGGAAAAAAAGTTTCACGTTTTCATAACCTACATCAATCAAAACCTTTCCTGAACTACACAGGATCTCTGTGAAATGATCTTGAAAACAGAGCATATCAGTCAGTTCGGGAAAGGAAAATACATGATTTTCTCCATGCAGAAATAGATTTTTAGCATAACGTATAATCGAAAACATTCTGCTTTTATTTTCATACATCTAATGACTGACTAAAAGTAAATTGTCTCATGACATATTTTTTTGCCGCTTCTGATTCTTAGGGGGGAAGCAGCCAGGGCCGTCCTTAGGGGGGGTGATAGCATTATTTTTTAACTCTTTTTCTCAGTCTACTATTGATTTAATTAAATCCTATTATGGATTTTTGAAAATTAACTTTCATGCACTGTGTAACAGCTCAAAGTGAATGAAAACATCCTGCAAAGTTTTAAATCTGAAAGTGCACCGTGTATAAAGTTACTGTCTCTTCAAAAAAAAAAGAGTCGACTTTGAATCATTGAAATTAGTCGTTTTTAAAACGAATCCCAAGCCGTTTCATGTTGACGTCAACATGAAACATTAGCATATTGCCCACGCAGACCCGGGAAACCTTGACCATCAGTCGATTTTCGCATTGGTCTGAATGAAAATGCTAATTCATTCTTTGCCACTAGGTGCCGCTTTTGGAGCGGTAAAAAATAGCTGTTTCCCCGGTAACGCTGTACACAAAGCAGCACTGCGCTCACAAAAGCTGCTTTATCAGTCATTACAGGCATGATGAAATGGAAATGAAATCGACCAATCGGACCAATCACCGCAGATAAGCGTCACGCAAAGGAGGGGTTTGGAAAAATGAATCGTTGAGTGAATCGTTTGGGAGTCATTGAGCAAATAAGGTAAAAATAAATGCATATTATAAGACAATTAAAGTGTTTTTTGACCTTGCATGCATGTCAACCAAACCAAAATATGAACCTTTCATAACCCATAATAGGGGCACTTTAAGTATAATTTACTTTATGTCTCCTGAGCTGTTTATAATCAAATCTCATGTTCCGCCATTTGTATTTGAGCTGCAATTTTCCATCTTGTTCCTCCGTGGGAGTGTTTTTTTTGGAACACTTGATGATTCCCTTAATACTTCCATGTGATATTAAGCACACTGTTCCCTTCTCTAAAAGGAAAAACTAATTAACATTTAATACAACATCTAAATCAATCATATTATTCTGATGAAAAGCGGAGCTCCAGTTGTGTCCCACATTAATGTGCCTAGCCCAGTCAAGAGGAAGCTATGGGGAATATTAAGATTTATCATGTTAATGATAAGGCTTTGAAACACATACGTCCTCTGAGATCACAGTACAGCAGCGCAGGAAAAAGATCTAATTAAAACGTATGCGAGGATACCACAACAAAAGCTGAAACCCAAGCCAGAGGAAGGAGAGCAGCACATGTGATTCATATTTGGGGGGGTGAGGGACGCAGGGAAGTCCATTTTGCTGAGATTCAATGAAGCTGTATATATACACATAAAACATTTTCCTGCTTAATTCTTACCTGTAATTACTTTATTATTTGC